>NC_047503.1:42112573-42239874 GCF_902827115.2 Pseudochaenichthys georgianus
ATAGATAGATAGATAGACGGATAGATGGATAGATAGATGGGTGGATGGATAGATAGATAGTGAACATTAGCTAGCCTGAGAAGATAGCTAACATTGGCTAGCAAGCTTAAGAATATGGCTAATGTTTGCTCGGTGGTTTAATTGATGGATAGAAATTGTTGTTGGCAGTTTTAAAAAGAGAGATGCCGTTCTCCAGTTAGCTTGTTAGCTTGTTAGATAACTGTAAGTCCTTTGTTGATCAGGATATTTAAATAGGATGTGAGGTGTGTGTTGCCCAAGATGCACATCCAGGATAGTTTTCGCAGCTTCCTCTTCTACATAAGATCTCCAGGGTCCCAAGAACAGGAAATCGTAAGAAATAGGAAACCTCCTGTTGCACACATGAAAGGATCTGCATTTCCACAGGAACTAGAGTCCGCTCGGTCCTTTCCTGTAAACGGCTCATTCGAGAGGCCCTTGCATCATATGTTCCTCTCCTGAAGTTACAGCTCAGCAAAGGAGGACATCAATAATGTTTAAATCCTTGCGATGTCACAAGTCTCTCGTTCGTGGATAGATGCATACTTCATTCTGTGCGGTGATAATGTAGATAACAAAAGTGTCTTCATGAAACTCAACAAGGTCTGTGGATTAACTGGAGTAACCAGGTCATGATTTCTTAACCAACTATTTAAATGTATTTTTGGTTTCTTTGACGGCCCGTCTACACTACAGCGTCGAAAGCTCCAATCTGCCCATTCACTTTCAATGGGGTGACGTCACGTAGCCGCGCTTTTTCGCCGAACTGAATTGTGGGTAGCAGAGCGGTCCGTCTCAGGCGACAGAAGTTGAACAATGTTCAACTTCTGTCGCCTGAGACGCCGGAGTAGCCAGCGCCAGCCAATCAAATCCCGTTTCCCAAAATCTGACAGCTGAAGCTGTTGCCAATGAAACCGCGTCTAAGCTGGGAGAGATATCCCGCCGTTCATTTCTATATTTCAAAAAAAGTCGGAGGAGAAACTAACTATCACCGTAGCGAATCACCCGGTTTTGTATGACCAGACCCTCTTCACCTACCGGGATACAAACCGGAGGAACCAGGCATGGAGGGAGGTGGCAGAGACAGTGGGGGAAACTGGTAGGTTTTCGCCTGTTTGGGGAGTTTATATATATTGCTCCCATAAAATCCCCGGGGTTTTTGCTTTGTATGTCGGGGGCGGGAGATTCATGTGATTGGTTGTTGGTCGTGTTGCTTGAATAAAATCCCCAAGCTCCAGACACGCCCAGCTCCAAGCTATTTTTGAAGCTGTAGTGTGGACGCTCCGTTAGCGTTACAAGTTGAGTGCCATGAAGTTTTCATTATATTCCAAAAAAGCTGACATCTGTACTGTCGACATCTTCAACACACTGCAACTCAAATCTAGATTGATATATAGCACTTCAGATAAGAGGAAATATATGTGTTTTGGATTTTAAGGTAAACTTTCCCTGTAATGATGCTTTGGTGACATTTTACATCATTTTTCTTGTTCTATTTTCACTGTTATTTGATTGACAGGTAAGGTGGCGTTCGTGCAGCTGGCCGACCTCCTGAACATCGAGGTGATTACGCTGAAGTCCAGACCTCACCCGCTCCAGAGTCTGTGTCCAAGCCTCTACCAGTCGGCCCCCAGCCGCCTGCTCTGCAAACTGGTCCAACACCGGTGAGACAGACGTCTTTTATCCGTTTGATATTCATTGTGTACAACTGGGTATTTGTGAAGTTGTATAGCTGTATGAACAGTGGTGTAGTGGTCGTTGGACGCGGGAGGTCGCCGTACCCCCACTTATTTGGAGCCTCCACTTTTTTGAAGCATGATTCTTAATAGACGAAAAAATATAAAATCATTGCCAGTCTTATCAGTTGCAAGTGTGTATTTGTTGTAATAATGACGAAAACATAACCTACATTTCACAGTAATTATAATAAAAACGTAGCTCAAGCATTTATACAACTTGATTTGAAGCCTGTGTGTGTGAGGGGCAGCACCGTGTGTGTGTGTCGGGTGACCAAGTGTACAGCATTTTTATCATTTGTTCCGCGTCCCACAAATTAAGACTATGTCCCGCTTTTGTCGCACTAGTTGCGCAGAAAGGCCGGCTCGGTTCGCAGACGGCCGGCACCGCCCTTTAATATTATATTTTTTAAACGGCATCATGTAAGTTGCAGGTCCAGAGTGTACCCCCCCCCCCGTTGACAGTTCACGAGCGCGTCCATAGCGTCTCCCCTCCCGTCCACCCAGTAAAAAAATCCCCACTACACCACTGTGTATGAATGTCCATCTTTGTCCAATCCAGTGACAGACATCAAACCAGCTGCAGTTAGTCAATCTCTCCATACACACACAAGCAAAAGACAATTGCTAACCAACTTAAAGCAACAATAAAGTAGGTTTTTAGAAATAAAATAAAAAGAAATATTGGTTAATAATTAAATGTACAATTAAGGTAGCGGTAGTTTATACAGAAAATACAAAACAATTAGTTCCCCTTAAACAGAAAACAGTTTTTATTGTGTCATTAGATTGGTTTGACTTTCTGGTGAGTTGATTAAACCTTTATTAACTCGAAATATGATTTAAAAAGTTAGGATAAGATATACTTTATTGATCCCAAATTGGGAAAGGTTTTCGTTGCAGCAGCATGTTAAACAAAGTATTGCACATATAAATAGATGTCAAAAAAGTAGAAAATAAACAATTATACGATATAAACATCTCAAAATCGAAGATAAAACCGAACAAAAAAAGTTAAAATATAAAAGTTGACCGTGAAGATATCTGACGATTAAAACACTATTGAATGGCCAAATTACAGCTAACACGATATAAAAGTAGGATATTAGTTACAGGTAGTGTGCAAGAATGCGCATATTAAATTAATTATAAATGTACAGTGTTTATTGTTATATCTTTCTGAAACTGTGATAGATTCTCAGAGACTGAACAGAATCTTTTGGAGATACTTTCTTAATTGCTGTCAAAACCATCTCCCTAGCTGACACACAACTCCTGTGTGTTTTCAGGGCCTTTGTGATCGTGTACGACCTGATCATCCTGATGAACGCTGTGTTCATTGGTCTGGATGAGAAGAACACGCTGATCGCTAACTCTGAGTGGGCCTTCCTGTCTCTCTACCTGCTGGAGATCCTGCTGAAGCTCTACGTGTTCGAGCCCCGAGCGTTCTTCTCCAAACACAGCTTCTGGAACTGGTGAGAAACAGCTTCACTGCCGCTGTCTGATACACACTTACACAAGGTTGGTTGGAAATGAGTGAAGGATTCTGGGTAATCTGGCAGGCAGTGGTGGGAGAAGTGTGCAGATCCTTTACTGAAATAAAAGTATTAATACCAAAACTACACATATTTATGTATAAAAGACAGGAGAAAGTGGATTTTGCATAATAGGTGACCTTTAAAATACATTAATTATGTGGAAAAATGTTTCCTGTCACTGTTTTATTATTATATATCATTTTATTTGGGATTATAATTATTTATGCATTAATGTTTGTTGCATTTTACTGCTGTAGGTGCATACGGATGTTTTAATTTGACATTCAAATTATGAGTAACCACATTTGGAGATGCATGGTTTTCACTTGACAGGAAGGATAGGATAATAATACATTTCAATTTAATACGTTTTTTAAGCCCTCAGACAATGTAGTGGGCAAACACTACAACACTTCCCTCAAGGATGTAGTTAAAAAAAATATAGCATTAAATAGAAAAACTAAAATAACCTTAACTTTTAAGTGTATTGACTTGATCTCGGGTCAAGAAAATGTGAATCATTTACTAGAAAATACCAATAATATACATTTCATAATGTTTAATTGTGTTTGAAAAGTGCTTTTCAGGTTCTCTTCCAATGTAAGATAAACGTTTTTCTGATTAAACTTTATAATGAAACCTTTTTGAACTCAATGAACGAGCTGTGTCCATTTCACACAGCCTATCTGCGTCCCAGATAATAAGTACGAGGTATGTGACACGTGTTTAATATCTGCTGCTTCTTCAGCGCTTGGACCAGCTCAGCGATGCTTGAGACGCCCATTCTACTTTTGAGTTATCGTTTTTTATTTTAAATGCTGTTTTTGTGCCATTATGGAGTTAAAAGAGCTACATTATGGCACTGGATTTTAGGACCACAAAAGTCTGAAAGTAAAAACTACTGTATAAAAGGTTGTTTAAGAAAAAAATCATTCATTAGAATTGAAAACACTGGAAGACCAGAAACTGAAATTGTGAGCAAAAAATGCGAAAACTCACTAAAGAGTAAACTGTGAGGTCTCGACTTGTTATGAGAAATTCCTTAAAGTTTTGTTTTCTCATTAAAAGTGTTTTTCTTTCAGACTTTTTAATCACAGTTTCCATTTTATTAGGCTTATAAAATGCCTTGCAATTGTAATGCAATGCAGCAGCTCCTTCGAAATATATTTTATTATTTAGTTTATACAAACTTCCTTACGTACAGTTTTTGTTGACATTGTTGGAAACGTCTCAATTAAATTGTGTCGTAATAATATCTTATGAGAAACACTTTTTTTTTAAACAAACCTGTATATATTGTGATATTAATGTTAAATATTGTAGCACATTTTATCTTTTAGTGGGCATTTAACTCTAATTTATTATATTTGTATACATTTCTTTATTTTATTGCAATCTTTATTTTAAATGGAGCAACTGTAACAAAATTGAATTTCTCCTAGGATAAATAAAATATCATTTTCAACAAAAGCTGAACATTGTAAGCTTCACAAATATATTGCATCGCAGTGCAGTTGCACTATGGGCCCTGCAGGCTGAGACCGAAACGTTGTTTTGCTGCAGCTGCTGAGGTTCTCTTTGTTTTCAGCATTTTGCGCCCCCTGCTGGTGAGCAGAGCAGCTGCAGTGACTTCAGTCAGAGTGTTTGTTTGTTTCATGGATGTATTATAAGAACTGGATATCCAAATGAAAGATGGCCTCTTCTCATTTAAATTAAATTAAAACCACAATACGTTTTCTTTACGCCAAAGAATATTTTGGACTTTGGGAAAGTGTTACTGATGGACATTAATGGGTTAAAAAATCATAAAAATTGAGTGATAATTGTTTGCTGTTGGATATGTCCTTTAAACTGTGTTATATACATCTCTTTTATAATGGAAGTTTATAAAGACAATTCTTTTGTGGGGTTTATGTATTGCAATACTGCGAGTGACCATAGGAGCAAACTGACAGTTAGGCCCGGATCAGATCTATTAACGCATCCATGATATAAAGCTGTTCAACATCTTGGCGGGGACAGACTGACATCTTATGAAAACGAACAGGAAGAAAAACCTTCAGCTTCTTTTACGCTAACGCCGGTTTTGCTTTCAGCATCATCGCTGTCGAAGAAAATTATTTACGTTCAACTTAAAAAGTTTGTTTTGTAATATTCGATTTGTGTTTTCAGGTTTGACACAATCATCGTCATCTCTGCTCTCATCGCCACTATCATCAACTCCTCCATGACGTCAGGTAAGTTCGCTTTTTCAGGGGCGACTGGCTGTGAGGGAGTCGGTCGTCTTTCAACCAGAAGGTTGTTGGATCAATCCCAGCCTGGCAGTCAACATGTCGATGGGCGATGTCGATACTTATATGTCGATACTCGATGTCGATACTTGTTTGCGAGTAGTGTGTGAATGTGTGTAAATGTTAGCTTCCCTAGAGCAAGTGGTACTACTCTACTACTACGACTTTATGCATGAATAAAGTGTGAACGGGTGAACTACTTGTAGCGCTTTGAGGGGTCGAAAAGACCTGATAAAGAGCTATAGGTAGGTACAGTCTATTTACAGTTCTGCTTTTTTGATCTGGTAAATGTGAGAGCCAAAATCCCGAAGAAAATAGTACCTGTATCCATCCTATGATTCGGATCCTCTCCTGTACTTCTGCTGTTATATAGGTTCGCCCTTAACACATGCTACACCTTTCCACCAAGTTGAAAAGGCCGTCCGGGAAAATAAAGACATTTTGCCTTTCTGAATACTTGTTTGTGTCCTTTTGTAGCGGGCATTTACACCAACCGTCAGATCCTGGACATCATCTTAATCCTGCGAGTCCTCAGACTGATCCGAGTCGTGGACAGCATCAAAAGGTTTGAACTCCTCTTTGACTGACTCAAACCTAGTAGGGATGCCAGCGATTATTCGCAACAGTCTCCATAATCGAATATTATTTTTAAAAATCGATTCTTTTTCTTTTTTTTATTTATGTATTTTTTTTTTTTTCTGGCTTAGTTTCAACCAAAATATAAGTCGGTCGAATAATCGATTATTATTCGCCAGGGCTGCCGAATAATCGATTTTGATCATGGTCAGTTTCTGGCAACCCTAAAACCTAGTGGTAGTTCTAAGTTATTGCTTGAGGTATTATATAATAATCTGCAAAAGTAAAGGATTAGACACCGTGGATAGACTCTGACTTACGTTTGGACACCAGGACACGTTGTATCATCGGTCCCTCTTCTGTCTTTATTGGTCCATATTTCTACAGAGTTGTGATATTTGTCTGAATGTGTTTCTTTACTCACAACGACACCTTTCTTCCCCGTTAGGTTTCGTACGATCATCAACACCCTGATCAGGATCGGACCAGCCATCCTCACATTTGGACAGCTGATCCTTGTGAGTTACTGATAGCAGATTGCCAGTTGAATCATATTGTTAGGCTTCAAGTGTTTAGATATTCCCCTAAAATGTCTAATATTGGTGGTGTAATAAACAAATTGAGTCAGCTGCTTTATAAGGCCATTATTGCCTTGTGCCTGGATTCTCTCTATTATCCAGCAGGGGGCGACTCCACTGGTAGCTTTAAGGAGTCTGTTTGTATAGAAGCCTATGAAAATATTACAGTCCATCCTACTTGATTTATGACATCAGTTATCATTTTTTTACGAGTTAATGGTCTCTTTAACTAGTTTCATGTATTCTTCCTTACAGCATGATGTAATTTTATAACATTTTGGTCCCATTAAGAGTCAAATGGATAAATACTGTAGAGTATGCTTCAAGATGGGGCTTCATTGGGTTTGACAGGTTGCTACCACACAGTGTGGTGTTTTCTGTGCTACAACTTTAACCTTTTAACATCTGTTTTCAATTCATCAAAAAGGGATTTTCTTTTAACAATTTTACCCAAAATATCTTGATCATTTTTGCTTGTACTTTGCTCCTCCCTCTATTGTGGTTCCAGCGTTGGGACAGGCTTTCATTTGTACTAGTCTTGCAATTTAATTCTCTAATAGTAGCCTCCTTCCACGCATCATACTTACATCAGCTTGCTTAAAAAAAAAAGACCTAATGTGGGCAGATGCGTAGGTTCGGTTGTGTCAAAAACTTGTAGCGAAGCTGCCGCTGACTGAAAGTCCTCCCCAGGTGGTGTACTACGTCTTTGCCATGGTGGGGATGGAGTTGTTCAAAAACAAGGTGAAGTTTTACGGGAACTCCAGCGACCCGGCGAAGGCGTACTGTGGAAACGTTCTGCTGAAAGGAACGGACTTCGCTCAACTCAACTACTGCAAGAACAACTTCAACAACGTGGTGTCGTCCTTCATCCTGCTGGTGGAGCTCACTGTGGTCAACCAGTGGCACGATATCCTTCCCCTGAACGCCTCTCACAGGAAGTTAAACTGTTGGTTGGGTTTTATTATAGATCCAGAACTGCCCTCTTTACTGGGTTTCATTTCAGGTAGTCTGTCACCATTTGCAGGTCATTTAGCTTCACCTGAAAGGTTTTCTTACACTATGTATTCATCTCTAATGTAAAAGGTGATACCAGGATAACTGCTATTCCAAACCAACTGACATTTAAAGTCAATCAAAAGCAGCTACCTGGTCACAAAAGCAAGAACATCACAGCTATCGTGAAATTAGCCAAATGTTTAGCAAATTAAGCTGGATATGCTGTTAGCACTGAGCTAACATATACAACTCACAATAGTGTAAAAGCAAAGAAAAGATGGATCATTTTAATCTTCTATGCAACTGAATGCTGTCGAATATAATCAGATAAGATACATAATGGTGTTTCTGTTCCGATTGTTTCGAATGTTAAATTAATTTATTCCTTAACGTAACTTCACTGCTCAGCAGCGGATTTGCTGCCGTCACCCACGTGTCAGCCAAGCTCTTCTTCGTCTTCTTCCACATCATTGTCGTCATCGTCATCATCAAGTAAGACTCTGGCGGAGAAGGAGGGGAAGGGGGGGCGGACAAAATACACAATGTGCGGTGAAGGTGCATGCAGGTGTCTTAAAATCAACAGGAAGTTTGTTATGGTTATTCTGCTCGGAGATTTAGCACAGCAATGCCATATTCCCATTCTCAGATTCATAAATCAGTCAAGTCCAACACACAGACATAATAAACACATTTTTAAATTCAGATAAATATACTATATCTGATTCCATTACCAATACATGTCCATTCATCATCGAACAAGCATCCCCTTACCTGCACGCATTCAGACACAAAGAGGGTGTGGCTTAAGTAGAGGGGCAGGGCTAACACACTCTTTGCCCATTGCAATGTTTGCTCCGACAAAAGTTTGGTTGAGTTTTGGTACATCGGTCAATTTGGAAGTTATGCACCTTTTAGTAGTAGGCCACTCACTGCCGAAACCCCTTTATTTATTATTAATTAATTATCCCTCCTCCAATTAAAATGTTAGCCTCCTTGGGCATAAACTGTGCACATCAAAGGGAAGGGAAATGTGTTGTGGATTGGCCATTCAATTGACCGATAAAAAAGTTACTCCTACAGCTGCAGATCCTCCCTGACAGCCACCATGATTTCTAGTTTTCATAATTATTCAATTAACCCCGGATAGATATCTGTACATCCAGGTGCATGCTGCTAACAGGGAACAGCTAAGAGCTTTTTACGGCAGTCTTTAAATCCTGGCAACATCTAAGACAAGAAAGTACAGATCACATTTATAATTTGCTGTGGTCTTTCAGTATCTTCGTGGCGTTCGTCCTGGAGGCGTTCTTCGTGGAGTACTCGGTGGATAAGAGCCACCTGCAGACGTCTCTGGAGAAGAAGATCGAGGAGCTGGAGCTGGCTGTGGCACAGTACGTTACCCATTTTAATGAAACTCCTTTAGATTAAACATGTACGGCTGAATATCTCCAATATTTATTCTCATTCTAGCCGTTTTACTTTGTGCTGTTAAATGTAGTGGGCCAGGCTTTGAGGATTATCCAGCATTGGTAGACGCAGAATTCCTTAATGAGGGAGAGAGCAGAGTTATTGGATCATACCTTTGGATTTCAATTCTGAACTTAACACCTACTTTACATCAATGCTGAGTATTTTCAAGTTATCTTCTTTCTTTTTTTAAGTCTCTGCTTGCTCTATAAGAGCTCTAAAACCCTGAGGAAATATTTATACTAAGATAGAACCTAAACAGGATGAACTGGATAAATATATATGGATGAATATATAAAACAGGATAGTCCTTTAAAGGTCCCATGTCATGGCCATTTCTACTGATCATAATTCCATTGTTGAGGTCTACTAGAATAGATTTATATTGTGCAATGTTCCAAACTCACATTGGTTTCTCACAGCATCTCTGTATAGTATGTGTATTCACTCTCTGTCCTAAACGGCTTGTTGGAGCTCCTGCCCCCCCCCCCTCCCTGTGAGCCCAGTGTGCTCTGATTGGTCGCGAGGCTCATTGCTGCTCGCAGCTGCGAGGAGCAGACAGGGCTTCCGTGTCGGCGATACAGGAGGAGAACAAGCGAAACTCATCCTGAGCACACAAACACTCACAGCCGAAGTAAAAACAATAAGTGTGGCTTGATATTGAGTAAGAACAAGGTTTATAACGCTGTGAGAATGGAGAGCACTTCTCCGCGATCCCAACGTAGTAGCCCGAAAAACGTTTACCCATTTAAACAGTCGTGGTAGATACCTTGTTTGTTTTAAACATCATAAATACACAAACAACAATGAATACTTACAGGTTGTGTACCCGAATCTCCCGCTGATATTCTGTACACACTGTGAAGACCACTGAGACAAATGTAACATTTGTGATATTGGGCTATATAAATAAACATTGATTGATTGATTGATTGATTGGTCCAAACAAAGTAGGAACAGCATCGTTCTTCAGTGCCCTACGCTGTACATATCCGGCATGAATCGCTGAAAGGTTTGGGAAGCTTTGTTACGTGAAAGGCTGGCAGAGGGTGTGGCCTCTGGGTATCCCCACGTCAGAGTACCCAGGAAGAAACGTGGAAAAAGAGAAATCTCCAACGAGGCGTTCTGGGGAGGTATTTTCTGTGTTGGTACAGGGTGTACTTTGAGGGTTTTGACTCTGCAGACCGTTTACATGCAGTAAAACCTTCATAACACACAAGGGGACGGGTAATAACCGGAAAAGCATGACATGGGACCTTTAAGTTAAAATATTTTTTTTAATATTTTTTTTTCAGGCAGATTACTGAAAGTACTTCAGGTAAATGTTCTTTACAATGTTCTCTATGAAAAAAACTCTCTTGACTTTGTCCTTGTTTATTGTTGATGATACTCCATTAAACTTGTTTTGATTATCGTCCTTGTTGTTTTGTCTACCAGGGAGACGCTGGAGGATAATTTGGTGAACGCCATGGAAACCATCGACAGCGATCAGGGAACTGGCCAATCAGCGAACAACAAACCCACCCTGATGTTTAAAATCGCTTCAAAAAGTAAGAAACACTCAGAGCTGCAGGCAGAGTTCACATGGAGACCAGACGAGATGAGTTTACAGGACAAGAGATTAGGGAGTTTATAACAAGGAGATGCTTTTATTTTGAAAGGGCCGACTCTGTGGAGATCAACACAATCTGCAGATCAGAGAAACAGAGGGTCCAAACTAAATGAACACATTTTTCTCCTTTTTAAAATGCTTTTTTCTGATAAACAACTTCTTGAAGATATACAAAACATTATAAATACAGGATGTTTTGTCTCAGACCAACTTCAATGGATTTTTTTAGTTGTGTTATCAAACATAGCATCTGATGGTCGAAGAGTAATGAATCTCCAAATTAAAAGGATTTTAGATAATAACTGCTTCTGCAAAGAACATCCTGTAAAAAACATGTTGAGTGAGTTGCCATAAAAATGCATGTTTTGTTCTTTGTCCATTTATAACAATTAGACATTTCATCCTTTATTTGGATCTAGGGGAATTACAATTTGACGCAGCAGCACAAGGGAATGAAGTTTATCAAAGAAACATTTCCATAAATACTTATACATCCAAAACAGTATCTAATGTGTAGCCCGGGGTGTAAATAGCATTGTTAGCTACGGACACCCGGGTGTAAATAGCATTGTTAGCTACCGGGTGTAAATAGCATTGTTAGCTACGGACACCCGGGTGTAAATAGCATTGTTAGCTACGAACACCCGGGTGTAAATAGCATTGTTAGCTACGGACACCCGAGTGTAAATAGCATTGTTAGCTACCGGGTGTAAATAGCATTGTTAGCTACGGACACCCGGGTGTAAATAGCATTGTTAGCTACGGACACCCGGGTGTAAATAGCATTGTTAGCTACGGACACCCGGGTGTAAATAGCATTGTTAGCTACGGACACCCGAGTGTAAATAGCATTGTTAGCTACCGGGTGTAAATAGCATTGTTAGCTGCGGACAACCGGGTGTAAATAGCATTGTTAGCTACGAACAACCGGGTGTAAATAGCATTGTTAGCTGCGGACAACCGGGTGTAAATAGCATTGTTAGCTACGAACACCCGGGTGTAAATAGCATTGTTAGCTACGGACACCCGGGTGTAAATAGCATTGTTAGCTACGGACACCCGGGTGTAAATAGCATTGTTAGCTGCGGACAACCGGGTGTAAATAGCATTGTTAGCTACGGACACCCGGGTGTAAATAGCATTGTTAGCTACGGACACCCGGGTGTAAATAGCATTGTTAGCTGCGGACAACCGGGTGTAAATAGCATTGTTAGCTACGAACACCCGGGTGTAAATAGCATTGTTAGCTGCGGACACCCGGGTGCAAATAGCATTGTTAGCTGCGGACAACCGGGTGTAAATAGCATTGTTAGCTACGGACACCCGGTTGTAAATAGCATCTGCCTTATTTTTCTCATATAAATATTTATGATTTGAATCGTGGAAATGCTGAATTTGTGTTTCTATTGGTCTGCGGTCTCCTTTGATCCCATTATTTTTTCAAATTTAACAAAAGTCTTTAATGGACCATAAATGGGTTTCTATAAAAGCCTGTCAGGATTTCTAAGTTTCTGATTGAATCGGGACGGAAAATAAAATGTCCTGTGTTCCTGCTTTGTTTATCACAGTATATTAATGATCAGTTTTGATAACGTTGCTGCTTCTTTCCTCTCAGGATATCGGACGGTGGACGCTCTGCTGCAGCGGATGTTCGAGTCCGACCTCGACCCCGAAGACTTCGCAGAGAACGACGATCAGAACGGGAACTTTTCAAACCCGGCGTTCAACGCTGCGTAGAGACATTAATGCACAAATACTTATAAAGGGAAGCAGATTCTATGATTTATATACAGTTGTATACTCATCTCAAATGTTTATCCAGTGTTATATTTTTTATATTTCTGTACTGCAGCTCTGTGTGGAAACGCATAAAAAATATTTACACGGATCATGTTTTATTTATTTTGTACCCTGTTAGTGGTAAAAACACAAAAAGAATAAACAAAGTATGTTGAACAGAATTTTCACAGTGAACACAAATACAGCAAAGGAGAGGAGATTTAAACGGGGCATGATGGAAATATGTGTAAAAGGAAAAAGATTATTAAAAGAAAATTCATTTTTAGAACAAATGGTCAGTGTAGTGTGTTATATGAGTTTCTCTCCCCCCTGCCTGAAATGCCTCCATTGAACTCCTCTTTTTACTTCCAGAACATAGTGACATCATTATGTAATACTTATGTAACTCTAACACACTGTACGTGATAGGCAAAGAGTCGGGACATCTCGAAGTACTTGACCAATCAATCAGAGTTCATTTATATAGCCCAATATCACAAATGTTACATTTGTCTCAGTGGGGACTTTACAGTTTGTACTGAATATGACACCCTGTTGACCAATCACAACAGAGCCATCCAGCTAACCAATCAGAGCAGACTGGGCTCTGGTTTCAGACAGAGGGTGAAAAGAGGTGCTGCAGTATGAGAAAAATAAGGAGCTTTCTGAACATTAAATCATGGAGGGATGTCCCAGTACATACTGATATGAACCTGAAAATGAGCAGAATAGGGCAACCCAGTCTCATAAAAAAACGTATAATAACTACGTTGGTCCACAACGTAGGACGTAGTATTTCTACAAAAACGCCTCTGAAATTGTAAGATCCCTACGTTTTTTTTCACCATTCATTCCAATGGCTGGCGTCTATGTCACGTGATCTTCAAATTTCTCCCTGCAGAAAAAAAAAAACATGGCCGAACTTCGTTTTATTCTCAGTGTAAAATACCTATTTTAAGGTTAGTTTGGCCATTAAAATGCCTTTTGATGTCATTTGATGCGAGAAATATGAGTTGTTATTTCAGATTATGTGTGCAGTGGATGTACATGATCTTTAGTTTGCTAGTTATTACGAAGATTACTTCAGGAAATTGTATCGATACAATGTTTTCATTGTTACCAAGGTGGTTGCTAGGGACGCTGCTATCGATATTATTTCTGTTATGTTTAACTGTTTAACTGTTTAATGGTGTAATCTTTATTGCTACCCCCTTCCCCGTCAATGTATAGTGTTGGTCCACAGCGCAAACGTATTAGTTTAACAAAATCCGCATCTAAAATTGTGGCATAGATACGTTATTTTCCCCTGTGCAATTCCAGTCTCACATCTCACATCACATCGTCATAAACAAATACCGGAAACAGACCGAAAACACTTTATTCCGAGTGTGCTTGCTTTTCTCTTTGAAAGTCATCACATAACGGCATTGTAATACACGGTTCGGCTGCATTAAATATTACATATCTGCCGTAGTTCTCTATTTATAGAGCCCGTATAAGAAGACTTCTAGACAAACATGAGGAACTGCCGCCAACACTGAAAACGTGACATGGATCATAAATATATCAGCCATTAAACAACATCTTACATTTCTTTTCACACAATACGTCTCCTTGCAGTATCAACACTAATTCGGCTGACTTTTATATTTGATCCAATTGGTAGAGAGGCTGTATTTACACCATAAAGGTGCACAGCTGATATAAAGGGACACCTAGTGGTTAAAGCATGTTATTGAATTTCATTATTTTTATTATTAGATATTAATAGGATCCCTATAAAGTATATTCATTACTCGTTATTCTCTACTAATAGTTCATTAATGACTGTATATAATGACTATTTTGCACATCCCTTTCAAGATTTCAAGATTGTCTAAGGTTTATTGACATATCATATTCACAAACGGTGTAGTTATGCATTGAATGAAAACTTTGTGTATACCTCCAGCAATGTTAACTACAGTATGTTGAAGCACTTATTGTAACTGATATTATACATATGTATTATACTCTTATATCAAATGTATGTAAATAGTATAAGAAATGTGCAGAATACGACAGTTTAATGGTGGAGGTACACACATATTGATAGTCTTGTAATGCACTGTTGAGGAACCTGCGACCATCACCAAGTTTTTCATCTCCGGCCTTGTCAGGTATTCAACAATCAATAAATAAAGAACACAGAATTATTAAATATAAAACACAGAATTTGTGTGATTATACTAAATGATTTTCAAATAAACACAACTGCATATTTACAACTGTTACACATGCTGATGTAACGCAAATGTTCCAACTTGGGATCAATAAAGTATATCTTATCTTAAGATGATCGATGGCTACTGCCATATTTGCAAAATGTGCCTCTGAACCTTGACAAGTGCATGTTTCAGGCTTATCAATGAACAACAGGAGGGGTCACAGACATAAGACCAGCTGTTAAATAAAGCTCTTCTGACCTTAGCTGGCATGTGGGTATATATATTAATACTGCCCATTATGGGCACAAGCAATTTTCACCCATTTATTAATTATATGTTTTAAATGTGAGTGTTTCCTATCCCCTAAACCTCCAGGGATGTACACAGTTTAATACTGGCAACTTCTTATTATGGGAAATACGAAAACGTCTTTTAAAACTACAACTCCCAGTAGAGACGTGCCATAGATAGAGAACATGTTGCGAAACAGAATAGCCAGCATGTGTAGTTCTGGGGACGGGGTGGACCCGTTCAAATCCAGTTTGGGACAGTCTGCCGTGGTTCCATCCCATTTCAAGTGCTGTTCGACGCTCGGCACACTCTCCAATCACAGAGCTTGAGGACTATCACGGGGTTTGTCAAGCGAAGCGGAGAGAATACTTACTTCCGGGTGTAATATTCTGTAAAGCAAATGAGCTGCTCCGACCCTCGGTCCTGACGGACTCCAACTTGTGTTTATTAATCAAACAAATAAATAAGCACAAGTATAATTATGTGTTATTGTTGAGTAAATGGAGAATTGCACAGGGGAAAATAACGTATCTATGCCACAATCTTAGATGCGGATTTTGTTAAACTAATACGTTTGCGCTGTGGACCAACACTATACATTGACGGGGAAGGGGGTAGCAATAAAGATAACACCATTAAACAGTTACACAACATAACAGAAATAATATTGATAGCAGCGTCCCTAGCAACCACCTTGGTAACAATGAAAACGTTGTAGACACAATTTCCTGAAGTAATCTTCGTAATAACCATAGACTGTATATAGGTAATAACTAGCAAACTAAAGATCATGTGCATCCACTGCACACATAATCTGAAATAACAACTCATATTTCTCGCATCAAATGACATCAAAAGGCATTTTAATGGCCAAACTAACTTTAAAATAGGCATTTTACACTGAGAATAAAACGAAGTTCGGCCATGTTTTTTTTTTTCTGCAGGGAGAAATGTGAAGATCACGTGACATAGACGCCAGCCATTGGAATGAATGTTGGAAAAAAACGTAGGGATCTTACAATTTCAGAGGCGTTTTTGTAGAAATACTACGTCCTACGTTGTGGACCAACGTAGTTATTACACGTTTTTTTATGAGACTGGGTTGAATAGGGCCCTTTTAATAACTCTTCTATTGAAATTGAATAAAATGTTTCCACCTCATTAGATAATATGTAATATAAGATAACTATAGGTTTTTTATACTATTGGCTAATTGGTCATTACAAAAATAATTTGATTAAAAATATTTAGTAATCAAAGAAAAACAAGACCCTAATCTTATAATTAATAATAATCTAGATTAAAAAAAGAATAATAATTGATGGGTTCAACATTTTAATGTGGGTGTAAAACTGGAATTAAAATTATGAAGATGTGTCGTTAACTACAAAACCAGTCGGCCTATTATGGGCTACGGTCAGTTTAATATTGAATTCACAGGCTTGTTCCATAAAAAGGTTTGTATCATTAGTTGTGTTGAGCATCTCCTCTCTTATTATAACTGTATTATGGTGAAATGAAACCTGCAAAGCGCTCTAATAGGTCCCACAGATGCAAACAGCTGATTGGATGTGGACAAAAGCTGCAAAAAAGCAAGTAAGTGAAATTTAAATTCAGATTATTTTCTTGATTATATTAAAAGAGCTGCAGCAGAAGTGAAGTACATTTACTCATGTAGTGTATTGCTGTACTGGTAAGTATTTCCATTTGATGGTATACACGATATTTCTACTGCGTTGCATTCATCTGACTGCTTTTTATAAAATATTACTTCTGTACAATGATAAACATGTGGTTGTGTCAAAATACTGTGTACTTTTACTACATGAATACCTGTGTGTACTGTACTTACACAGACTCCATGTCAACAGGGGGCGCTATGGGGGCTCTAACATGCAGACACCGAGGAAGTGCGTGTGTGTGTGTGTGTGTGTGTGTGTGTGTGTGTGTGTGTGTGTGTGTGTGTGTGTGTGTGTGTGTGTGTGTGTGTGTGTGTGTGTGTGTGTGTGTGTGTGTGTGTGTGTGTGTGTGTGTGTGTGTGTGTGTGTGTGTGTGTGTGTGTGTGTGTGTGTGTGTGTGTGTGTGTGCGTGTATGTATATGTGTGTGTTTGAGTGATGCTGATGCTGTAGAGATGGAGCAGAGGGAGTGGAGGAGAAGGATCCTGCTCGGCTCCGGACATAAAACAACATTTAGGTAAGAAAAATTGAAAATAAAACATCAAAAAATGTTTAAATCTGATGATGGCAGCGAAACATCGAGCAGGGAACCGAAGCGACTTGATGCTGTAGACTCGGGGTGTGTGACACTGTGTGTATGTGTGTGTGAGGCCACAGACAGGATGTCGGATGAGAGGCAATAACCAGGAAACAATCGATGGGATGTTTGGTGCTTTTATTGAGAATAAAAGCACCAAGCACGGTAGATGTTATTTGGTCATCGTTAGAATAACATTAGAATAACATCAGGAAAGGCCCGACGGTGAGTGGGAGGGTGAGGCGTTCAGGTGCTGGTTGAAGGGTGGGACTGAACATCGCTGCCTGCTATCTGTGATCATCAATAAAGGAGCGTCAATGTAAAGATGGAGACAATAAATTCACCCCCCAGCGTCCGCTTGATATTCTATAAAATAAAGAAAATACTTAATTATAAAGTCTACAAGATTATTTAAAGTAAAATATATTCAAAAATATATAAATATTTTTTTAAAAAGCAGGAAAGGTAGGCCTATTAAAGGTGGTTTGTTTACAGTTGAGATATTTTTTAAGTCCTGAAATAAATACAATAGTTACATTAAACGATCAAATATAGAATGCAATGTAACATGTATATTTTCTATAAGGACATCAAATAAATACAATTCAGTAGGCCCACCATAATGTTAAAACAGTTAAATTAATTAGATTTTAAATACAAATAAAGTTTAAAAGTTAAGTTACATTTGTTGTGATTGGTGTTAAATATTCATGGGAAACCTAGAGTATACAAATACAAAAAACATGAAGTTTAAAAGTTTAGGTATTTATTTTTGAAAGGTCTGAACAGTGGGGGTAGCTTCCACTGTGTCATGAAATTAAATCAATACTGCAATATATATAATAAAATATCAAGACATTCATATTGTAAAATAATATACCTTGGTTGCTGATTGGCTAATGGTTACACAAGCCAAAACATCGTTATGACATCATAAAGTGGCCAAAATCTGATCAGCTCATTTTCAGCAGGTTTTTATAGAAATGGATCAGGACAAAAAGAGAGAGAATCTTTTCTCCTGAAACTTTCAGAGTCTCTTTACACAGAGGGGACACATGTTGATGTAGAAAAGACATGAAGAAGGGGATTTTGCACCTATCTGTGACCTTTCAATAACTACGGAGATACATAATCAAAAATGATGTAACAGAGAGGATTAACTTAATCAGACTTTGTGGAGAAAATAGGTTGTTGGAGCCAAAAGAAAAAGAAAGTAGAGAAATAAGTAAAAGCAGTAAAAGAGAAAACATTATGATTTAAACGGGAATAAAGTGAACAACTGACACAGAGGGGAATAATTTAGTAAGAAATGAAACATTTGAAGTCATCCTACATTTGGGGAAACACAATGGCCATTTTTCAATATTTTCTGTCATGTGGGAGACCATTAACAATCACCTTATTTCGAAAAATAGCGTATTAACTGATATTTTATCTGATTTAAATTCAATTAAATCAGATTTAAAAAAAGTCCTGGTCCAATTTTAAATATACACAAAGTATGATTAAATGTAAAAAAACAAAAACCCTTTCTAATAATTTTAAATATTAGAATTAAATGTTTAAACTTTATTAAGAATAGTTTATCAAGAACCCGAAAACAAATACTTATTTAAGACAAAATAAAACCTATTTAATCATATTTATAACGTTTTGTATACAATGTAATTACTAAGGTCAACTTCTGAATGATTAACTAGGAAGTCAAGGTTGCTAAAGTAAATTCAGCTGTCATCAGAGTGAGCTTTATTTCGAAATCTTGCACCGGATGTTGTGTCTGTGCGCGGTGACGCTGGTTTGGTGGATGCGGCTCTGCAGTGCGGACAAACAGGCTGGAGCCGGAGAACCTGACTGCCACAAAACCGCCTCTGTGACAGCCGGCCCGGGTCCACCTCACACGGGTTTATGCATCTGCTTCTGTCCCGGGTTTGACTCCCGGATCCCGGTCCTGCAGGAGGTGGACCAGCCCGCATCCTCCCATCTTCCTCCTCCTCCTCCTCCTCCTCCTCCTCCACCTTATCTGCAGAGAACCGGAGGAGGACCAGGGCTGCAGGTTTTTAACGAGCGCTCCAGGACTCTAAGGGGACATTATTATTTTTTCTTTGTTTGTTTCTGGTCCTGGTTCTGCAGCTGGTGTGTTCTGCACCTTGTTTGATATTTGGGAGACTGTTATTTAGAGGAGAGATAAATGGTGGTTTAGTCCTGCGGGAGACTGAGGCCCAAACCCCGGCCCCAATTCTAGAGGAACGGTGGGTTTTCTGGACCAGGGCGTTTTGTGCCGAAATAAAATCCCAGATGAAGATTCCCAAAAGGCGGAAAAGGAGCGGACGGTGCGCCAGGTAGGCCTGATCCGGACCAGGTCTGGGACTACATGCATCTCTGTGTGTGTGTGTGTGTGTGTGTGTGTGTGTGTGTGTGTGTGTGTGTGTGTGTGTGTGTGTGTGTGTGTGTGTGTGGTGTGTGTGTGTGTGTGTGTGTGTGTGTGTGTGTGTGTGTGTGTGTGTGTGTGTGTGTGGTGTGTGTGTGTGTGTGTGTGTGTGTGTGTGTGTGTGTGTGTGTGTGTGTGTGTGTGTGTGTGTGTGTGTGTGTCTGTGTGTGTACGTGTGTTTGTCCCGCAGTGATGCGTTAACCGAAGTGCATTTATTCATCCTGCATCAAAAGGCATTATGGGCCTTATGATCACTTATTGGACCGGGACTGGTCCGGGTTGTGTCTCTGTGCTGATCTTTAATTCATAACTCGGGTCAGTCCGGGCCAGATTTATCGATCAGCAGGATGTGATGGTGCGCATGCGCAGAGTGTACCCATGACTGTGCACTGCAGAGGGGAAAGATTCAATATGGGTGATGCAGAGAGAGAACGAGAGGGAGGGAGGGGTAAACCTGGACCAGAGCGGAAGTGTGTCTCTGAAATATTCCATCTTTTAATTTACAAAAATAAATCACTTTTGTTAGCAGAGCTGGATAAAATGACATTATGTAACAAAGGTTAAATATGCAGATTTACAGTCTGATGTACGGAACAAGTTCAGTGCCAAAATTAGACACTAATAACATGTGATGACAGCAAATAATGGATGACATTGATACACATATATAACTTAAAACCATCAAATATACATTTCAACAACATATGTTTCTCTGTTGATCTGACTTTATTTGTTGTCAACCTTGGTTGTTTTGAACATTGCACGTTTCAATCACGGAGAGCAATTTATTTTTGAGAAATCAAATATTGTTTGCAGCGGAGAAAAATAAGCATTATGTAACAATGGTTAAATATGCAGAATTAAAATCTGATGTACGGAACAACTTCAGTGCCAAAATTAGACAAACACTTACAACACAGGATGACAGCGAATAACGGAAGGTCTCTTAAAAAACACATTGACAAACTTAAAACGTTCAAATATTTAGACGTGAAACCCCAATTTCATTGCAAGTGTAATCATTTATGAGAGCAATTATTTTTGTTGAATCACTTACATTTATTACACATGATGACAGCGAATAATGAAGACATCTCATAATCAGCACAACACTTAAAACCATCAAACAACACGAGGATAAGTCCCATATTTAGACTTAACTTAACTTGATGGTAATTTCCGACACACTTTTTATGCTGATCTGAGATTTTAATAATTGGTGTCACCCATTTTTAACTTCACAAGTTGTAATTGTTAATTAGAGCAATTCATTTTATTACTACACAAAAGTTAGTACCATGCAGAACAAAACACAGATGGTACTGTTTGAAATACGGGATGATTTTTGTGCCAAAATCCAACTGTAATGCTGTGTTCACACCGGACGCGATGCGATGTTTGGG
Source organism: Pseudochaenichthys georgianus (assembly GCF_902827115.2). NCBI lineage: Eukaryota > Metazoa > Chordata > Actinopteri > Perciformes > Channichthyidae > Pseudochaenichthys > Pseudochaenichthys georgianus. Next base: position 42,133,748 of record NC_047503.1, read on the forward strand.
GGCGGAGCGATTACATGTAAAGTCAATGCAGAGATGCGGACAGACAGAAATTCGCTCCGACGGGAGCCGCGACAACCGCTCGAGTTAAAAAAAATTCAACCTGAGCATCAAATTCCCGTGACGCGATCTCGTGGTAGCCAATCAGCGGTGAGGATCTCAGCCTGCCTTAACTGACGTTGAACCAGAAAACCAAAACATCAGCCGTTAGCTGTTAGCAGTTAGCACACAGAGCTCACAGCTCCTCATATCTGTTCAGAAACTGGACAAAAGTTAAACAAGTACAAACCACAGACTGTCTGTGTCATGGCGAATACAGTCGCTGCTTTATTTATGTCTGTATAGGCCGTTGTTATGAGTGTGGACGGAGTATATACAACGTTAGCTTAGCTGATCTCCATTCAGAAAACACGCATTTTAAAAAGGTTTTTCGCCTGCCGTCTTGTCTGCAGACTTGTCAAGGCATTAATTCATGGTTTTTACTAACCGGTATCAGTATGTTGTTACTTCGACATCATTTATAAACGTGTATTACAATGTAATCACGGTAAAATATGTTCATTTTGTTGTAGTTATAGCCCCCGAGCCAGCGCGTCTTGTTTGAATTATGCGAGTAAACACAGTTGACAGCCGCGGTGAATAGCGAATATTCGCATCGTGTCCGGTGTGAACGCAGCATAAGAACTTGATTTAATGGCAAACACTTTGATGACAGTAAATAATCCTTTACATCTTCAGATACATTCATATTCACAAATAACATCAACAAATTGGAAAAAAAATATGTTTAAAATGCCTGAAAATTAAGACCTTACTTATTTAATGTAATTAAAAAAATTATTTGTATTCTTATGTATTCTTTATTTGTTGTTACTAGTTGTTATTTGAAAAACAATGTATGTATTGTTTTAATAGAGAATAGACTCTTGCTTTTGGGGTAGGGAAAGAAAAAGTTTCTCATTAATATCTTACTTTTTTTCTAAAATAATAAAACAATAATTTAGAAGTATTTGAACATCTACAATGTTTATACCATATTACCTTTTACATTATTTTGGATTTTAATGTGTATCCTTGCTATTATTGTAGAGTGGTTTTATAATAAGTTCAGACTCTGCTGGTGTTTCTGAGCTGCAGATAACAAATATGAAACTGTTCTGTGGATATTATTCTCTCTATTATTCCATCTGTCACATTCACCAAAACACTTCGGTATGAAGCCTTGTGTTATGAAAGCTTCTCTCGCACAATGTAAACAGTTTTTTAAGCGAACAGGAAGACATCATACTAAGCAGCTTGTCCTGTTAGCGAATTATATCATGAAAAATCCTGAGAACATATCAGAGGCAGTTAAAAAGGGAATTATGAAGAATCGCAGAAAGATATTTTGTCTGTATACGGCTAGCGTGTTTCCAGTAATCTAGTTAGCTCTCAAACTACTCCAGCTGCATACTTCACTAGTCGTGCAGCTCTTTAGGGGTTAGAAATCCAAAGATCCTAAAACGTCAATGACAACCATAATCCTAGGGATTCCCATTCGCACTGATGAATATAATCTGTATAACCTCTGTGTTTGGGAAAATACGGCACCATTTGTGAACACATTTGAAACAGTGAAACAGTTTGAAACGGCCACCAGGCTAGCAAACGACCTTAAAAAAATATATATATTTACATTTATTTTGTAAATGTGTATATTGCTATAGCTGTCACAAAGTGTAGGAACCACTGTGCTAGAGGTCAGAGGTCACATCCCTCGGTCTCATCCTCTTATTCCAGCAGGCGAACTGAAGGTGTTTTGGTGAATGTGGCTTCACGTGGGTAAAGGGTGCGGTTCGTGGATATTTGCTGTTGTTCTTTAACCCGGTGTATGAAGGCGTGTCCCTCCAAGCTCCTCCCCCTCCGTGATGTCACTGGTGGAGCCTTCCTCCTCTGTCTCCTCTCCTGGTAAAAACTGTGCCCTCTGTTTTGGCTTGTAGGCTAACACAGGAACAGGAAGGGTTTTGTCCCGCTCAGGATTTGTTGTAAGCCGTCAGGTTTTCCGGGAGCTCAGAACTATGGTGAGCTCTGACTGAATCATCAGATCAAAAAAAACTGGAATGATGCAAAACCGGCTTCTGGCAGATCACCCCTCCCCCTCCCCCCTCAGTAACAGACTAGTAGACTTGTAGGTGGTGATGAAGAAGAGAAGAAGAAGAAGAAGAAGAGCAGACTGAGGTGTGACGGTAGAGAAAGTGTCTGTAAGGATGTTTCTGATCTGCTGCTGAGACGCTGCGGGACCTCAGAGTTTCTCTCGTTTGGACTTGTGTTACACGCCAGTTGTCAATATTATACTGAACAATACTTTACTGTCGGTTAGGAAACAATAGAACAACAGGAGATGATACAAAACATCAGGATATCGTAATACAAGACTCCTTGATATTATTTGCTGCTGTAGGGAAAGCCAGTTTCCTGGCAGGTAGGTGTGAAAACATATTCATATTAAGTACGGTAATTTATCTATTTTTGTTCTTTTAAGAGTTGAATTCCTGTTAGTCAATACAACATATACTATAAAACACTCGATACCATAACACACGATATGATTTAATGTTTTATACGAACCTGATAGCAGTAACATTACTGTAATATCATTTGTAAATCTATAGTACAACATACACTACTATATATATGATACTAATAGTGACTATATAGTATAATACAGGCACATTGTACTATCCTACTCACACACACCTCACTATAAGATAGGATACTTTAAATGTGATATCAACACTTCACTTTGTTATGCTATACTATCATGATATAATAAGTTAAACTCTATATCATACTTTGCTTTTGATTATACAAAACTACAGTATGCTTTGTACTACTACTATTCATTACTATTAGAATTATAACTATAACTATACTTCACTATACAATACATCATAGTACTATATTGAATGCCATGTATCAGTTCTGATCGGCTGGTTGTTAGACTTCCTTCGAAGTGACCGGCATAGAAACACACAACATGATACAGCACAAGAAAAAAGGTTGAGAAAGATAAGAAAAGCAACAACACCAGCAAAGACAACAACAAAAACAACAACTTGGTGTTGCAGTGTATTCCGAGGAGCTCTGAGGTCCCGCCCTCTGCAGTGATTGGCGGCTCAGCAGCGAGTTGAGGCCTGCAGCAGGTTTCACTCTCCAGAGTTAGTGATCCCAGCTGCTGGCGGCGGCTGCTCAGCTGATGATGAAGGTGCTTCTTCTTCTGCTGCTGCTGCTGTGTTTACACATATCTGTGTGTAACGCAGCTGCAGAGAAGCCTCCTCCCCTCCTTCCCAGTCCGTCCAGTCCTCTGTCAGAGCTGGTCAGACTGGAAACACAGCGGACACTCTCCATTTTATCTGCAGGCCGCCTGAGCTCTGCATGCACTGATGACGGCCCGTGGCATTGCATGCAGAACAGCATGGTTTGGGGACTGACATGCATCACTTCGAACTTCAAATTTCCCCACGAATCCACTGCAAACTGACGACCATTCATGGCAGACATGTTGTTTCAGAGCAGAGTCAAACTGTTATCAGGTTAGGTTGCAGAGCGCTGAGGTGACAGACAGGTGTCCACAGGCGGTGATGCTAAGTGAGGAACCGGCCTGCCACCACATCCTCCTCTACTAATCCATATTCAGTGTGAAGGAACAGACTTCATGGTTGTAGACTCATCAGCTCCTTCAGTGCAATAATTAACCCACTTTAACCACATCCAAGTCTTTGCAATAACCCCATCAAAGGCTCAAATCAGAAAACACGCTTTTATATAACTATTTAATAGCCCTTTTTGCAGAAGATATTCAACCACCAATATGAGCTCAGATCTTATCATTCTTGACACATATATAAAAAGACCTGTGGGACTTTAATTCCCCTTTAGTCATCTTCTCAGGCAGAGATCACCCTTCAGAAGCTCGGTGTCCAACGAGCGCCTCGAATAAAAAAAAAAAAGATTTAATAACATGTGACCGGAGCTCATCCAGGCTACCAGTCTAACCATTTAATTTATGGAGCTTGTTTGGAGCACTACTTCACTTGGGCGTGAAGACTATACCTGCTAAGCAACACTCAGGGACAATTTTACCCCAATTACCAAGTTCAATTGCATAGCTTATCTTCTTTTGACAACGTAAACCCTTATACTTTTTAGTCACCCCATTTCAAAATGAAATTGGCGCCCAAGTCCTATAGAGGAAAGACGAAACAATTCATTTTGTCGGAATGTTAATACATCTTTCTGTAAATCCCCTTCCTAAGAAATGATTGCCGAGATGATTCGTAATTAACAGACCAGTCAAACAAAGATTTAATGAACTTGAATTACTGACGTTTGTAGTGTTTCGTTGTATTTGAGTAAGTATGTTCAGATCACTCTCATGTCTGGACATTACGGTTAGCTTAGCATAAGGCTTACCCAAGCTTAGCATAAGGCTTACCCAAGCTTAGCATAAGGCTTACCCAAGCTTAGCATAAGGATAGCAACATATTCTCAAAGATAACAAAATCCACTTACTAGTTTTTCAAAGCTCCCTATTTGACATGTTATAGCTTGTTGGTTTATCTGTAGTAACAATATTTGTGTAAAAGCAACATGTTTTTTAACTTAAACTAGTTGATTGCTAACAGCCAATAATTACTCATTTGTATACAAGGAAGGTGGATATTGTGACTTTTGGACAGTGTTGGAGGACTTCCTGAGATCTTCTTATCACAAAGTAGAGTTGTGTAATACCTAACAGCTTAACACAGCTCTATATTAAAAGGTACTTAATTGAACCCAAACCATGATCTTCCTAAACCTAACAAAGTTCTTCTGCATTAGATGAGCTGCGACATGAGAAATTATATCCTTTTGGACATCATAATATCAGAGAGCAAGCGGAGATTCAAGTGTCCTAACGTGTTGACCTTAAACATGTTGACCTTAAACATGTTGACCTTAAGCTTAAGGTAATAAAATAATGTGAAGTCAATCCGAGTAGCTTTCCAGATCAGCCTCTTTCAGTTCAGCTGGATCTTGTTGGATGAGCATGATGAATAGAATAGAGTAGAATATATCTTTATTGTCATCGTACAAAGTACAACGACATTTCTTTGGCAAGTCTGACTGCAGTAAAAACGTCTTCTTGGACGAGCTCATGATGCTGATGGTTGTTAGTTCAGTCGGTCGATTAGGAACCAGAGCGCTGTGATCTCTGATGATTCGGAGCAGCCGATTGGCCGTCGGGCCGTCCAGCAGTCAGCGCAGAGTGTCCGGCTGCTTCCTCTGCACACATGATATTTGCTCCAGTTACTGCAAATACCATCACACCCCCAACCCTAACCCCCCCCCCCCCCCACCGGCCTGTAGCCTGATCCAGCTGAAGAATGGCTTCTAATGGCAGCCAGCCATTTCTAATGCCTGTTGTAACTCGGACTGCACTGGGGTTTAGAGACTGGGAGCCTCCCAGCACGTAGACGGTGTGTTTGAGTTACTGACTGTTTCTGCCTCCCTTCCCCTCTTTGTCTCCCCCCCCTCCTCCCCCCAACAGATAAATGGCTCTTTTAAGCTGGGAGCTGCTCGAGTTCTGTCTGGCTGGCAGATGCAGTGCCTAGTCCCCGGCTTCCAGGACAACGCCAACATGAACGGGACGTCCGAGCAGGCCGACATCCTGCCGCCCAACTGCATGGTCAAAGACCGATGGAAAGTGGTGAGTCAGGAACTCCTTCCCCCTCCACTCTCAGCTCACGTTACTGATTCAAAAGCTTCTCAGATGATGCTCATTTTCAGGGTCATAATTGTATTTAGTGTCTACTGTGACAAAAAGCCAACCTATAAGACTTAAACCTAAAAGGAAGGCAATCAATGTTGTTATGGAAGAAATGACCATGTAGACTCTTAACTAAAAAGTCCTAACTCTCATATTTCACAGCGTCCAGGAATGCACCAATATGAATTTCTGTTAAGGAGTAAGGAGTTTCCAAACTGGTCTCTGCTCAGAAATTAATGCAGCGTTAGAAGTTAAAGGGGCCAAATTATGCTAATTCTCAGCTTCATATCAGTATGTAGTGTCTCTACTGGGACATGTCTCCATGCTTTAATGTTCAAAAAGCTCTTTATTTTTCTCATCCTGCCTGCGCTGCAGCACCTCTTTTCACCCTCTGTCTGAAACCAGAGCCCAGTCTGCTCTGATTGGTTAGCTGGCCGGCTCTGTCAACCGCTTAGAGATGTCCCACTCCTTAGTCTATCACGTACAATGTGTTGGAGCGCTAGCCAATAGAAGCACGAGAGTGAGAGAAACTCTCTCTGGAACGAACTTTGGGATTGTAACCTTTGTAGACCATTTACATGCACAAGAAAACGATACAACATAACACACTAAAGCAGGGGTGGGGAACCTTTTTTCTCTCCCATTTCAATTTGTTCAACATCCTCCGAGGGCCGTACAAATTATTGACCTCTGCTTAAAAATACTAAAATCACAGCCCATTAATTTGGCCTTTCTTTCATGCTGTGCAAAGAAAAAGCAACCTCTTAATCCAGATATCTTACCATGATGATGCACGCACGTGCACGGTGTGGCGTGACCACCAAAACAGAAAGATATGGACACAAGATGTGTGCAAATGTATTTAGTTTCCTATCCATGTGAACATGATTTCAGTAGGGGGGGGCCTAACCTCCTCTAGGAGGGTCCGGGGGCATGCTCCCCCGGGAAGATTTGTTTTTAAATGTTGAAGTTAAAAGCATCAATCTGGTGCACTTTGAGAGCAACATTAGGAGATCTATGGACACATCTCTCAACACCCATATGAAACAGAACTGTAAGCAGATTTTCTTTTTCTTTATGGATATTTTACAAATCACTCCCCTTTCAAACTGTATTCTTGTTTATTCAACTTTTTTTTACTGTCATTAGTATTTTATTCCTGTTTACTTTATTCTCTTATTTTTGTATAACTATAATGATCATGTAAAGATGTGCCTTTACCTCACTGGTTGTAGAAAAAGCTTCTTATATTCGTTAGCATAGCTAGCTAACCATGCTAATAACAACAAAGTTATTGACTGTCTGATCAGTATGACAGATGAGCAGATCGCCACTGGGCTTTCAACTAAGACACAGCCACGCAAAAACTGCGGCATGTGTACGGCTCCTTATCGGTACTGCACTTTCTGAAGTGCCGGAGCGGCGTTCTGGTGCTCCCCGGCAGAACTGCACCCCTGTCAGACGAGACATATAGCACGTGATGATGGTACGTTAGGCTCGTGTTGTGTTCAAGGACCCTGACCTTGGCCAGGAAAAACAGGCACAATTTTTTTCTTTTTTGCGTGTGTTTTTGCATTTCCTCAAGGGCCGTACCAAATGGTCTTGCGGTCCGTATACGGACTGGAGGCCGGAGCTTTCCCACCCCTGCACTAAAGGAACAGGAAAAACCAGGGCCTCTATAAGGAAAAATAAATCAAGAACAAATCCAACATAAAGCAGCTGAAATGAATACATCTGAAATGATAAAACACCAGCTGGCTTTTCTTTATGCAATATCTACGTGACGCTCCATTACCACTTGAACATAAAACACATTTGACTCAAATCCATTATTATTAAACGTGAACTGAGATGGATAACCTGTGATTTTAAAGACAGACTAAAGACAAAGTGTGTCATTTAATAGTTAAAGAGCTAATCCATATAAATATAATGTCTCTATATAATTCATATGAACAGCCACCGCTGTCGTCCTTTTGAATCTGAAATAAAAAGTTATATAATGCAGCTCCTGTCTTGGCCAATCACATCGCAGCGTGGAGCCTGCAGGGTGTTTGCACTTCACTGATCCATGTACTGTCTGAACCACTGAACCGACGCAGAGCTTCAACATGCATATACATATATTTATACATATATGTGTGAAGTGTGTGTGTGTGTGTGTGTGTGTGTGTGTGTGTGTGTGTGTGTGTGTGTGTGTGTGTGTGTGTGTGTGTGTGTGTGTGCGTGTGCGTGTGCGTGTGCGTGTGCGTGTGCGTGTGCGTGTGCGTGTGGGACCGACAAGTAGAAGAGGGAATAAGGTGAGAAAAGAAGGTAAAAGAGGAAGAAAGACTAAAAAATGGAAGGGAAGGAAAAAGGTGAAGTGAAACCTTTCTTTAAACCTCATCTACCTATCTGAAAATTCAAGCTAAAGTGCCATGTGGTAAAAATAATCACAAATCAAGGAGGTGAGAAGCATTTAAAGATGCAAAGGAAGTTTGGGAGAATAAAAAGATTGAAAATTAGAACAAAGATTTAATTGAAATTCAAAGATTTTATGGTCATATGGAAAATAGCTATGTGTAGTGTTGGTATTGTAGGTTTCTGCTACCGTGCAACTCACACAATACTTTGGACTTTACAATAAATAATAATACAACAAGGACATATGATTCAAGAGAATGTTGCAAGGAATGGATAAAAGAAAGTCAAAGTCATGGGGGAAAGAAAGATGGGAGACAGAGAAAGAAGTGGGGGGAAACATATCATAAAAAAGGGATGAAAACTATTTAACAAACAGCTGTTTTCACTGAAAAAGCCTCAATGTTTCTTGTAGTAGTTTCCAGCTGAACCCAGAAGCTTGCATCTCAATTTTTCTTGCAATGGTTTTTAGTTTCATGAAACTCTTGCTACCCCAGTTTTAAAGTTGTACCTCCTGCGTCCTGTCCCCAGCTGAAGAAGATCGGTGGAGGCGGGTTCGGGGAGATCTACGAGGCCTTGGACCTGCTGACGCGGGAGAACGTGGCGCTGAAGGTGGAGTCGGCCCAGCAGCCCAAACAGGTGCTGAAGATGGAGGTGGCGGTGCTGAAGAAGCTGCAGGGTGAGAGTCCTCAAACACACTTTTTAAAACATGGCTCAGGCCCGCTGTAACATTTCAATCTAAGCGATACATTTTGTTCTCGCAGTCGTGGAAGATTTACTCAGAGCTTTTACTCTCAGCTGACGTTGCTGATTCAAAAGCTTATCATTTTCAGGGTCATAAATGTATTTAGTGTCTCTACCTATAAGACTTAAAGGTCACCTATCATGCAAAATCCACTTTTTCTTGTCTTTGACACATCAACATGTGTAACAAATCAACAGGTTTCAGGAACAAAGATTCTCTCTCTTTTTTATCCATTTCTATAAAAACCTGTCTGAAAATGAGCTGATCAGATTTTGGCCACTTAATGATGTCATAACGATGTTTTGGCTTGAGTAACCATTAGCCAATCAGCAACCAAGGTAGCCCCCCCCCCCACCTTATCACCTGAATCTCCTCTAGAGCTCCATTGAGTTCTTTGTAACCAAATGTCTCTCAGAGGGGCGTGGGGAGGGGCTCCTTGTTTTCATCTAAAGTGACAGACAGAGAATCAGCACTTTGGAAACAGGGCTGAAACAGAGGGGATTATGGGTAATGCTGCAATCTTCAGAGACATGTTCTGTATATATCTGAGAGCTGTAATATATGTTGTGTATATCGTTTTAATGTTTTGCAGTGTGTCCGGCGTTGTGTTGAATCATTATATGTTCTTTACACTTCACCAAATGTTGCACTATAATACTTAACAGTGTGCCAGGTGTTGCTTTGCATTTCAATGTTTTACGGGGACTCTTTTTCATTTTTCCTTTCCAGGTAAAAACCACGTCTGTAAGTTTATAGGCTGCGGGAGAAACGACAAGTTCAACTACGTGGTGATGCAGCTTCAGGTGAGTCAGAGTGCTCGAACACTGAGGGGCTTTTACTGTGAAGGAAAGATCCAGACTCAACGGAGACAGATTATATTGTTATCATTATAAACCTACGTTAAAAGAATCATGGGAATTGTAGTTTTTAAGCATCAATGAATTAACATATCTCTGCATCACCCTCAGTTTTTAAGAAAAGCCTCAAACCCACTTTCTTTCCGCACTGCGTTTTACTGTCTGGCCTTCACTTCACTGTTTTTATTATAACCTTCTATGCTCTTAGCTTTTTTATATTTTACTCAATATGTTCCTGAGATAACTTTTAATTTGATTGTATTTCCTCCTCATGGCATTGTGAAGCACCTCGAGATGACGTTGTTTTTCAAATGTGCTATATAATGTATTAATGTATTATTATTATTAAGGGACAGTTTCATCCCTCAGGCCATGAGACTGTTAAACACCTGAACGTTTGAAAGGACATTCGTCTGGCTGCAACTTATATATATCAATATTCCAATGACTTGTGTATAGACTACTCTGCACTATTTCTACTATATTCTATTTTATTTACTTGCACTATTTTATCTGTTTTATTGTGTTGCACTGTTGGAGGAGCCTGTGACCTCAGATTTTCATTGTTATAGATAGATAGATGACTAGATGGATGGAGAGATAGAGAGAGAGATAGAGAGAGAGAGAGAGAGAGAGAGAGAGAGATGGATAGAGAGATGGATGGATGGAGAGAGAGATGGATGGATGGATGGATAGATGGATAGATGGATACATAGATGGATGGATGGATGGATAGATAGATGGATAGATGGATACATAGATAGATGGATAGATGGATGGATAGATGGATAGATGGGTACTTTATTGATCCCTTTATTGATTTTTTTAGCGTTGCAGCAGCATAAAACACACACACAAGGAAATGTACATAAGAGAAATTAGACACAAGAAATAAACAGTCCAAAGTATTTCATAAAGTTAAAGAATATAAAAAATATATATATATATGTGGGAAATATATGTAGCTATGCCTAAATAACAATAAAAGCCTTGAATCTTGAATCTATATTAACAGTGTTTTAACTTCTGAGATTTCTTCTGAAACACTTGAGGTGCATTTACAGTGATGCCGGCTTGTTTACTCCCCCTGTAGTTTCTCTCTCTGTTGTTTTCCCAGACTGTTGCTAAGTGATAATCCTGGTGTTGTTGCAGGGGCGTAACCTTGCCGACCTGCGGAGGAGTCAGCCCAGAGGCACCTTCACCATGAGCACCACCCTGCGGCTCGGGAAGCAGATCCTGGAGTCCATCGAGGCCATCCACTCTGTGGGCTTCCTGCACCGAGACATCAAACCGGTACGAGGAGAACACTTTGTTGTTGATGATAATAATAATATTAATAATCTGAGATGACAAAAGTCCACACATCCTTTACTCAAGTAGAAGTACAGATACTCGTGTTTAAAAATACTCTGGTAAAAGTAGAAGTACTGACTACATTTCTTTACTCAAGTGAAAGTAAAGAAGTATGGGCTTTGAAATGTACTTCAGTAAAAAGTACCCATAACTAGCAGCTGTTTTAAAGAGTACCTGACCTCCCTTTATATTAATAGAACAATAATGTCATTGTTAGCTAATAAATGTTTCCATGCCGACCAACGGCAACATGACAACGTTTTCATTGGTCCCTCTTCTTTAGAGAAGACCAGGAAGTGATGGATACACGGATCGTGTTCAAATCAATAGGCACGCAATGACTCTAAAGAATAATGATCACGCCACCAAACACACATTCAGACTAAAGGAACCAGCTGTTTGGGAAATTAGAGAAGTAGAGTACAGGTATTTGTGTTCAACATGTGAGAAGTAGAAAGTACAGGTATTTGAGTTCAACATGTAAGAAGTAGAAAGTACAGGTATTTGAGTTCAACATGTAAGAAGTAGAAAGTACAGGTATTTGAGTTCAACATGTAAGAAGTAGAAAGTACAGGTATTTGAGTTCAACATGTAAGAAGTAGAAAGTACAGGTATTTGAGTTCAACATGTAAGAAGTAGAAAGTACAGGTATTTGAGTTCAACATGTAAGAAGTAGAAAGTACAGGTATTTGAGTTCAACATGTAAGAAGTAGAAAGTACAGGTATTTGAGTTCAACATGTAAGAAGTAGAAAGTACAGGTATTTGAGTTCAACATGTAAGAAGTAGAAAGTACAGGTATTTGAGTTCAACATGTAAGAAAGTAGAAAGTACAGGTATTTGAGTTCAACATGTAAGAAGTAGAAAGTACAGGTATTTGTGTTCAACATATGAGAAGTAGAAAGTACAAGTATTTGAGTTCAACATGTAAGAAGTAGAAAGTACAGGTATTTGGGTTCAACATGTAAGAAGTAGAAAGTACAGGTATTTGAGTTCAACATGTAAGAAGTAGAAAGTACAGGTATTTGAGTTCAACATGTAAGAAGTAGAAAGTACAGGTATTTGTGTTCAACATGTGAGAAGTAGAAAGTTCAGGTATTTGAGTTCAACATGTAAGAAGTAGAAAGTACAGGTGTTTGACTTCAACATGTAAGAAGTAGAACGTTCAGGTATTTGAGTTCAACATGTAAGAAGTAGAAAGTACAGGTATTTGGGTTAAAATGTAAGAAGTAGAAAGTACAGGTATTTGGGTTCAAAATGTAAGAAGTAGAAAGTACAGGTATTTGTGTTCAACATGTAAGAAGTAGAAAGTACAGGTATTTGTGTTCAACATGTAAGAAGTAGAAAGTACAGGTATTTGAGTTCAACATGTAAGAAGTAGAAAGTACAGGTATTTGAGTTCAACATGTAAGAAGTAGAAAGTTCAGGTATTTGTGTTCAACATGTAAGAAGTAGAAAGTACAGGTATTTGAGTTCAACATGTAAGAAGTAGAAAGTACAGGTATTTGGGTTCAAAATGTAAGAAGTAGAAAGTACAGGTATTTGTGTTAAACATGTAAGAAGTCAAAGTAAAAAGTCGTCAGAAAAATAAGTAGTGGAGTAAAGTACTGATACCAGAAAAATGTACTTAAGTGCAGTAACGAAGTATTCCAGTACTTCCCCCTTCTGATAATAATAAAGCTTTATTTATACAGCACTTTTCACATGCAGCTCAAAGTGCTTTACAAAGTGACACATCACAAGTTAAAGATAAAGCATCTCGATCCAAGCAGTGGAAGTGGGCTATAGAAATAAAATGGATTGGCTGCTTCACAAAAGAAATATAAAACATATTGATCAACTAGATAAAGATGTAATTGTGTGTCAGAAACAGATTTGAAGAAGGGATACTTTGGTGTGAATCATTGGTATTTTAAAGCCTTCTGATAGTTATTATTCCTTTTGTCAAATTAATCATCACAGAATAAAAAACGATAAACACAATAAACAATAAATTAACAGTTATGATGATGTATTTATTTATGTAATCTACTGCTGTGTTTGAAGGTTGTTATTGATCACATCATGTCCTTATTGGTAATATTAATACTTTCGACTTAGATATAAATAAATTAGGGCTGTCAAACGATTACAATTTGTAATCAGATTAATCACAGTTTAAACATTAATTAATCATGATTAATCACCATTCGAACTATGTCCAAAATATGCCATTTCTTTATGTATATTGTTGTGGGAATGGACAGATAAACGAAAGAAGGCGGATATATCCATTTAACACAGTATCTATGTTTATTATAACATTTTTCTGTGTGTCAAAATGAAAGACAGCCCACACACCTATCAATCATCAAACCGTGGGGTCTTAATTCATTACGTGTTGATTTCTATCAACGGGGGAGTACTTCAGGAAAGTTGACAGAGGGGGGGCGGCTAGTGGAGTACTTCGTGACCACAGAGTGTGAACGTTGTGATCAGCTGTTTTAGCGCAGTTCTCCAGTGAAGGGGGGAGTCTCCCTCCGCAGCCGGTTGGCGTAGTTTTGGCACAGTTCCGTTGTACAGACCGACGTTAACAGCGGCCCTGTCTGTGCACACGGAGACCGACTCTGTCGTCCGGTGATCTAACCGCCTTCTGGAAAAGCTTCACAAATACGTCGGTACGCAAATGCGCTTTGTGACACAAGTGACGGTACGCATTTCAGATTACGCACATAACCTGCGTACCAGTTATGTGCACCCTTGTACTACAGCAAAAGTATTCTCCGTTGGGACTTCCTGCAACAACACCACGCCGTTATCTTGATTCTGATTGGCCAGAAGACATTATCAAAGATGTTCTATTGAGAAGACGATCACTACGTGACAAAAGTTTTCAAAACCGTGGCTACTGAAATCAATCTTACTAACTGCTGTCTGTGCAATTTACTCCGCGCGAGTTGGCAGACTTTATTTTGCTTACTTTAACATCATTTGTCATGGTGGGGCTGGTATGGGTGTAGCCTACCCAGCCATACCCTGGCGCTGCCACTGGTGGCACGTATGGGGCGGGCCATTCTGCACATGCGTTAAATGCGTTAAATATTTTAACGCAATTAATTCAAAAAATTCATTACCGCCGTTAACGCGATAATTTTGACAGCACTAAAATAAATACATAAACACTAGATCGGCAACTAGAGAGACTTTTATTTATTAATAATTTGATAAATGCAATGTAATGTAATAAATCTTACAAAGTATTTAGTTGAATTTGGTTGTGCGGTGGATGGAAGATGAAGCCTGAGTCCATATTAAAGCTCAGAAGCTTAAAGTAGAATCCTCCGATAGCGCTGAAGACAGGACGTTCGTGCTGAAGACATTTACATATTAATGAGCCGAGCTGGAACAAAATCTGCAGGACAAACTGAGAGGAGTGTGAGGAAGAGGAAGAGGAAGGGTGAGGAAGAGGAAGAGAAAGGGTGAGGAAGGAAAGGCAGCTCAGCTTCATCGTTATTATCATCGTGCTAATTGATGTGACTCAGTCTGGATCAGGACTCAGTCGGTCTGGATCAGGACTCGGTCGGACTCGGTCGGTCTGGATCAGGACTCGGTCGGTCTGGATCAGGACTCGGTCGGTCTGGATCAGGACTCGGTCGGTCTGGATCAGGACTCGGTCGGACTCGGTCGGTCTGGATCAGGACTCGGTCGGTCTGGATCGGGACTCGGTCGGTCTGGATCGGGATCGGGACTCGGTCGGTCTGGATCAGGACTCGGTCGTTCTGGATCAGGACTCGGTCGGTCTGGATCAGGAGTTCTGGATCAGGACTCGGTCGGTCTGGATCAGAACTCGGTCGGTCTGGATCAGGACTCGGTCGGTCTGGATCAGGACTCAGTCGCTCTGGATCAGGACTCGGTCGGTCTGGATCAGGACTCGGTCGGTCTGGATCAGGACTCGGTCGGTCTGGATCAGGACTCAGTCAGTCTGGTTTCCTATAATTAAACTTTATTGATACACCTCGTCACATTTGACACATTGGGATTCACTTCACAGTCTCTCAGTGTTCTTCGTCTCAGTGTCTCATTGTTTAATATATGTCAGAGAGTTTAATTTCACCACTTTATTCAAGTTTATTGTTACAGGTTTCTCATCTGACTTGCCGTCTCTGTACAGCTTTTTTGTTTAAAGTGGTGGGAAAGTCTTTTCAATCAAAGTCTGAACAAAACGTGAAAAATAAGAACTTATTGAGCTGATGAGTTTCTGTTTTTCTTCCTGCAGTCGAACTTTGCGATGGGCCGGCTTCCCTCCACGTACAGGAAGTGCTACATGCTGGACTTCGGTCTGGCGCGGCAATACACAAACACCACCGGAGAGGTCCGGCCGGTAAGAAACTTTATTGACAGCTTCTGCATCAACAGTAGCACCAGAGAGGCTGAAAGTAAAATATCGTTTGCAATAGATTTTTGTATGAGGTTTTGATCTCCTGTTGTTGCTGTATGGACGACTCGCTCTGCCACAAACATATAATTAGTCATAATACGCTTATCTTTCGGTGTTTACAAATTATGGAATAGCTTCTTATAATAATGGCTTTGTATTTCTTAATATTGACATCAGCATGTCTGAAATATGAGATATCATTCTGACATTTTAGATGTGAAATACAAAAACATTTGACCTTCTGGAATAAAAGACAGGATTATAAAAATAGGCACTTAAATAAATACGAGACGTCAAATATGAATTGATGATGTATTTGTTCACTTTCATGAGATACAAGGCAATCTTTATATCAAATACTCAATATGTTTTTTATGAATGACAATGTGAATAAAATATTGAGAAATAAAATATAAGTTTAACGTTCACATTAATTCATAATCTAAGTCCTGACCTTCAAATCAAATTAGAAAAACAAGAAATACAAAATATCCTTATTATTATTATTATTAAACTTGAGTTTTTCCAATCAGAAAACAAACTCTTTTCTCTTTATTATTCTGTACTAACTCTGTATTTGCTTCTCTTTTTTCCTCCTGATTTGTTTTATGGTTGAGTTTCCTGTAAGCCGTTAAAAATTAATTATGAAAAGCTAAACAAATCAGACAGACAGGGTGTGTTCTCTGCATTGCAGTACACGAGTTCAATAGATAACTGTGTGTGTGTGTGTGTGTGTGTGTGTGTGTGTGTGTGTGTGTGTGTGTGTGTGTGTGTGTGTGTGTGTGTGTGTGTGTGTGTGTGTGTGTGTGTGTGTGTGTGTGTGTGTGTGTGTGTGTGTGTGTGTGTGTGTGTGTGTGTGTGTGTGTGTGTGTGTGTGTGTGTGTGTTTGTGTGTGTGTGTGTGTGTGTGTGTGTGTGTGTGTGTGTGTGTGTGTGTGTGTGTGTGTGATCAATAAGGAGTCATTAGATGTTATTGTTTAAGCGGATTATAAGACAGCAGTTTCCTCCTGTTGCATGATGGGATTTCTTTCTACAATTGAATGGAAAAGGCTTTTATTTTGAAAACGCAGATCCTGATGTTTTGATTGGTTGTCAGTGATGAGGTCTGCTGGTCTTTGTAGTTTCACTGGGAGCTTCTCCCTCTTCTTCTTCTTCTTCTTCTTCTTCTTCTTCTTCTTCTTCTTCTTCTTCTTCTTCTTCTTCTTCTTCTTCTTCTTCTTCTTCTTCTTCTTCTTCTTCTTCTTCTTCTTCTTCTCTCATTCATTGATGACGTCTCTGTCAGACTGAGCTCTGAGATATTTTTAGATCAGAGAGTACGTGAGCCATTTACTGTCAGCCTCCTCCTCCTCCTCCTCCTCCTCCTCCTCCTCCTCCTCCTTTCTGTCTATCTTGTTTCCTCTTCTCTTTATATGTCTATTGATCTCCTCCTCACTGTCTCTGTAGTTTGCTCTCATCTTTATCTTCCTCCCTCCATTCTTCCTGTCTCTTCTCCTCCTCCCTTCTTTTTTCCTCCTCACACCTTATAACATGTTTCCCCCTCCTCCTCCTCCTCCTCCTCCTCCTCCTCCTCCTCCTCCTCCTCTCACTTTCTCTCTTTTCCCTCCCCTCCTGCAGTGTTGTGTTGCAGCAGTGAGATGAATATTTGATGCGCCAGTAAGCGAAAGACCTCTCTCTCTCTCTCTCTCTCTCTCTCTCTCTCTCTCCCTCCCTCTCTCTCTTTCTCTCTCTCCCGCTGAGTCAGCTTCTGTCCAATCTTCTGAGAGAATCGCCTCTCCCTTTCACCCCCTCTGTTTCTCGGATGTACCCCTCTCCCTCCCTTCATCTACATACTGCCTTTCCTCTCCTCTATTTCTCTCTCTCATTCCTCCATCATCTCTCTCTCACACACACACACACACACACACACACACACACACACACACACACACACGTGCATAGTGACATCATCGCTAATCAAACAGGAAGTCCTTCCAGCTGATTCAGGTCACATGACCAGGTTAGCAGTAGTCACGTATCAGTGGTATGTGCAGACTAGAAACCAAGGAGCTGACCTTAGAGCAGTCGACCTCCGACTGTAAGGTTGTTGCTTCGATCCTCTGCGGTCGCCATGGATGTGTCCTTGGGAGGGAAACGTAATCCTGTAATGCTCCTAATGGTGCGGAACTGTGTGTGTATGTAAGGCTCAGGAAGTGGGTGTATATGTCAAAGCTCTGTGATGGGAAAAGTGCTAAATAAGTGCAGTCCATTTACATGTTCGTCCGTCTCTTTCAAACCCGTCTGACTTTGTGTGGCTTTCAGCTTCAAGGCCAGTATGTCCTTCGGAGGAAGCATCAATAGTCAGCACATTTATGATATGGATTACTCTGCATGCTAGCACCAACAATACTGTACTGTGTGTGTGTGTGTGTGTGTGTGTGTGTGTGTGTGTGTGTGTGTGTGTGTGTGTGTGTGTGTGTGTGTGTGTGTGTGTGTGTGTGTGTGTGTGTGTGTGTGTGTGTGTGTGTGTGTGTGTGTGTGTGTGTGTGTGTGTGTGTGTGTGTGTGTGTGTGTGTGTGTGTGTGTGTGTGTGTGTGTGTGTGTGTGTGTGTGTCCGTGTAGCTGCAGATGAATAAATCATGCGGCGGATGCACTGAGTATCTCTGCTGCTTCTCTCTCTGATGGACTGAAACTCTTCTTGTCCAGATAACGTTTAGCTCTGAGATTAATTTCAGATTAGGTATTATAGATTAAAGCCATGATTTTCTCTCGGCAAGCCTTTGAAGAGTTCTTATCACAGTTCTCAGCCTCCAACAAGATATATGTAACCTTTCAACTCCTCCGTACATCTCTGAAACTCTCTCTCTCAAAGGACTGTCTCTTTCAAAATGGATGTATTGATCTCCTCCTCTCCTCTTCTTGCCTCTCATGTTTCCTCTCCCCTTCGTCCACGTCTCCTTCTCACTTTCCTTTTTTTCTTTACTCTATTGATTCCTTTGAGAATATCCTCTCTTTTCTGCAGATGAAGTTTAGGAATCTGTAAAACAAACTACGCCTGGAGATAACTTTCAGATCCATGAGAACAAGTTAAAATCCCAATTTAAGTTTTCCTGACAATCTTTCATTCATTTAAACCATTTCCTAAAATCTCAAACCTAACCCTCGCTAGAGAGAAGAGCGACCGATATATTGATCCTCTTCTCCTGCTTCCTCGTTTCTCCTCATGTTTCAAACTCCGCTTTTCTTCTTCAGTTGGAGTTCTTATTTCCACACTCACCCTATTTCTTTTCACAACACTATTTAAAATCATCAGATACGAAAAACTAAAAGAATATTTGTTAATAAAACAACATTAAGATAAGTTCATTAACTAAATAATTTCCCATCAATAAAGTACCTATCTGTCTATCTCATACAATAAAACAATAAGTAATTGAAATAAAAGTGATTATTTTAGTCATCAACTTAGTATTGCTCAAACAATGCAAAACAAACAAGTAAATAAAGTGTTGACCAACTGGTAATAAGAAGATAGGGATAGAAACAGAATATATTATCTATTCAACGCACATCTAACATTTAAATAACAAAATAAAATCTGCTGATGATTAAATAAAATAGGGATGTTAACAATAGCCTTTAAACAAAATCCTCTGAAATCGTGCACTCATATGTTATATAATATATTGTTTACTTTTTTTTTGTATTTCCTTTAAAAAACGTGATTTTATAAAAGTGATAAAAGCACTTCCGCACGTTTTGCTTTGACAGTTTGCACGATGTTCAGTTTGTCACCTCGGTGATTTATGTGTGTTTTATTTTCATTTCTTTTTACGTTTCAGTGTTGTTTTTGCTTTTCTTACAGTTTCCTTTGGACTTATGATTTTGACGTGCATGCCTCCCGTTTCTCCATCATCTCCATGGTTACCCAGGGATGTGAGTGGTTTCTATAGCGACAGAGGGGTCACAGCCGCATCACCAGCCGACGGTCGCAATATAATTGCAGAAAAATAAAACACCTGTTTGTCCCCGTCAGAGATTTAAGTGCTGCTAATATTAGATGAAACCTTTATCATGTATTACTCACCGTTTCACGACGAGCGGAGTGGACCCACATGCAGGGAACAGGACATTTTAAACGGGCGCTATTCTGCTATTCTGCTCCACCTCTACTGTGACATGTTGACATACTTTAATGTTCAACAAGATCCGGAAGTAAACAAAGGAGTCCGATGGAGCCATATCAGGCAGGGCGGGAGTGTGTGGGAGAGAAGCTCCTTCTGGAAGGAACACATGGATTTTTTACTGAAATACATTTATTTCACACTTTGCTCAGAAGAGGCCAAATACAACGGAACTTCCCAATACACAACAATCAAGAAGAACAGGGACAGGAAGTCAAAACAGACGTGACACGGGCCGTTTCTCAATGTCGAGTAAAGCTGCTGCAGAGCCACTATTTCAAGTACACTACGTCATCGAGTGGCGCCGAAGGACTGTTTAGATGCCCAGCATTCGGCGCCACTCGATGACGTAGTGTACTTGAAATAGTGGCTCTGCAGCAGCTTTACTCGACATCGAGAAACGGCCACTGTGTTACGTTCCCTTCTGGACTAGGGGTACCACAGGGGAGTAACAACATGTAAAATGACCGGGAGAGAGAAAAAAAGAGAAGAAACGGATTGCTGAAGCCACAAGGGGATGTTTAATAATCAAAACGTAAACAGGGATCACTAAACTTAAGGTAAACTAAGAACAACTTTCTTATAAAAGAAAGGGACTGAAGTAAAACAATACACAAAGATACACTGGAGGACATCTCCTAACGATTAACAAAACACAGCTTAAACTAGCCGGTCTCACACAGAGAAGGAGACAGAGGGTGTTTCTCAATGTCGAGGATGCTGGCTTGGTAGGACATGTCTTCCGAGTCACTTCCTTCAGAAGGAAAACGAAGAATGGTGGAACAGGCTAACAGGTGTGCGTCATATGCGAGGCCCGCCTTAAATTGAGCGAGATTTCCGCCAAAGATTTGGAAATTGGTCCGTGCGCAAAGCATTGTGGGGATTTGAAGACCGCGGAGTCTACACATGTGCAGCCTAGAAATTTCTCGCTACGAAGTACACCGGGCTCAGTAGAATTCCAAGTATGCTGGACATTGGAACAGTCCTCCGGCGGCACTCGATGACGTAGTATGCTTGAAATAGTGGCTCTGGAGCATCCTTCCTCGACATTGAGAAACACCCAAAGACACCACACATGCTGCACACATGCAGCCCAGAGCAGCCTTCCTCGGGTCCTTTATGGAGGCCCTGATTGGGGATTGGGAGCACCTGAGGGAGAGGCTGCACCTGGAGACAATCAGGGGGAGAGAGACACACACACACACACACACACACAAAAACTCGTAACACACAGTGACAGGGTTTTTCCAAATAAAATAAGAAACATTTAGTTTTGTATATATAATTGTATTTTGTACAGGATGAGTGAGGGGTACAATGACATTACATTCAAGATCCAAACATGAAACCAAGAAATAGATTAGTACCAATTAATGGGAAACATTTCAAAGGATATATGAAGAAAAATATAAATACATAAGCAACTGAGTTAATGAAATGGTTGCCATTAAATTATATTTCATCCCCACTCATTAATAGACACGCATGTTATCTCCACAGAACAACAGGAAGGTTTGTCGTCATTAGATTGTATTCATGTGTAAATCTGTTGCTAGAAATAAATATGTAGCACCAATTAAAACCATTTTCTTTCACAAGCTGTAATTTAACCACGAGAAACAATGAGAGAAGAAGAAGACCGAGAGAGAACAAGGATGAAAACACCATTTAAAACTTCATCTTTGCAAATGTGTCATGTGGAGGAAAACGTGTTCTACCTCAAGAACGAACGTAATGACTTAAGGGGACAGCACTGGAAAGTCAATGGATGCTTTAAATAAATCCCTTAGTCATCGAAGGGAAAGAAGCATGTCATAACTTCATGACTCACTGTTAAAGGGAACATTTGGCACGTACAGTACATCTGTATATCCGTCTCGAGTCATGACGTGTCTCCAGTCCTCAAAGGGACATGTGATCACTTCCTGTTCCCCACACAGTTATGATTAATATCACCATGGAAACATCTTGATTGACCCCTGTGTTATTTGGAGGCTGTGTAGATGCAGCGTGACGTGTTCTTTGGATGTTTTGGTTATAATTTGCTTTGTTTACGCCTGAAAACATGATCCAACAGATTCAGGGAAATCATATCTGGATATAAGTTTAATTATTGGAGTTTTTTTCATAATGACAGCTTAGTTAAAATGATATAACTGAAGAAGCAACCCACTCACAGAGGCGGTGAGACGTGGTTTCCACTCCAGTTAAATGTTGGCACACATAAATAATACAGCTTTGAAATGTAATGGGTTATCGACCACTTGTCACCAAGACAGAGACATCGGCTTCATTTAGTATTTTGGGCCTTTTTGCGTGACACATTAAAGTGGAGTGGCACCCCACGCCCAACTTGTACTGCTCAGGTTTCGAGTAGTGCAAGCTTTACAAGAAATACAAGATCAATGCATTAAATTCTACGAATTTACATTACACATTTGAACCACAGACATGAGGGCGATAGCCAGAGAAGAAGAAAAACATGTCAATGTCTTTACATTTGTCCTTGTAGTTCTGTTGTTCTGTAGTCAGATGTTTTCGGTCTACCGGATTTACATTAAGCCCAACGTCCTTGTTGTTAGATATGTGTTTATCTAACGGAAGCAGCAGGGGAGTGATTCAGAAGTAAAGGGTGTCAGTAATGTTGATGTGAATAATCTGTAAATGTTCTTCGTCTTGTGTTCAGCCGAGGACTGTGGCGGGTTTCAGAGGGACGGTTCGCTAGCCTTCGGTCAACGCTCATAAAAACAAAGTCAGTCTGTTTTGTTTGTTGTCTTTCAAAAATTACGTAATAATGCATTTAATTCAAATGAATGATGGGAATACCCTACGTTAGCCCACATAGGTTTATATCTGTGTAACCTAGCAGTGATGAATTTACTACATTTTATTATTTACTGATAAAACTGACATAAACAATCATTTTGTTTTTCTTCTGTTCCTCCAGGAATGGGTCGCCATGACGACCTGTGGTCATTATTTTACATGTTGGTGGAGTTCGCCGTTGGACAGTTGCCATGGCGAAAAATCAAAGATAAGGTAAACAAATCAGTATTTATGCTCCTGTAAACACTTCTAATATCAACAACAACAGTATAACAAGAATATTTTCACATAGTAAATATCAACCTAATACTATTTCAAAAACTGTAGTATAGTAACATATTTACATTGATGTTAGATAAGACCATATCGTAAAAAAAATGTAACTACAAAATTAGCCCTTTTGCCCTCTAGAGATATTCACTTAACGCCTCTCTCTTAAAATTGTTATCATTAAAACCCTTTAAATCGACAACTTTCAACATGTAACTACTATTTTGCACCAGATTGAGCCATTTCCTCATGTTTGCCACATGTTATGTTCTGGTTACCACGAGGAGCCTCGCTGTGTAATCAAAACAATGATGTTGCTAATCACTGACGTTTAAAAAGACAACAACATTATGTGAGAAAAACTGGCATTTAAAGGGTTACAATGATGGAGCTTTTAGTTGTAGGCTGGTACCAGGTCACTACATTGTTTTTGTTTTCTGCTTTTGCCTGATGATCAAAACCTGTTTTATATGTCAAACAAATAAAGGTAGAAATGTACATGAACTGTCATAATGTCACTTCAGCCTAAGTGTTCTTTTATGTTTCTCTCCAGGAACAAGTTGGTCAGATCAAAGAGCGTTACGACCACCGGATGCTGCTCAAACACATGCCCTTCAGAGTTTAACATCTTCCTGGACCACGTGCTGGCCCTGGACTACTACAACCAAACCAGACTACCAGGTACACACTGAGAAGTATTTACAATGTGTGTTAGCGTTATCACCTGGACAATAGTTTTCATTCATGAAAGAACATCATCTGTTTGCAACTGTTGCGTCCTCTCTAGGGTAGAAGGGAATAACACGCCCCAGTCTGGAATTAGGTATAATTACAAGTGTTGATTTATATATAATATGTATATATATATATATAGGTAGAAAATAATGAGCCAGGCAGCCTGGCACAAACAAAAGGAAAAACCGTAGAAAGTGGAACGAAACTCAACAAAAGAGCCTGGATAATAATAACAGGAGTAGGCTGAACAGAAAGTAATAAATCAAAACCCTCTCTAATAGAAGGGAACACACCAACAAAAGAAGGCTGTTTAAGAAACACAGCTGTACATGGAGCAAACAATCAACACAACGCTAAGTTACACAATGCTAAGCTAACAGGAACACTCTAACAATCACAAGGTACAAGCCAACCACCGTTGACGTAAATATCCCAACGAGAACAGACGTGCGAGGCGTCTGATTAGCACAGCAGACCCTCCCGAACGATGTCAGGCCGCGGCCTTTGTTCTCCTCCCCCGGAAGGTGTGCTGGATGGGCGCAGGGATTGGGGGACGTCGATCCAATCCCCTCTCCGGAGACGCGGGCGGGACAGCCAATGACATTGAAGGAACCTCACAGCTCATTTGCATACACACGACAGAGGTTAATAGAGGCTTCTCAATACTCAAATTTCCCCTCCTCGACTCCCTCCTCGACTCCCCTCCTCGAGACTTAGTCCCGCCCACAGGAGATGCGAGCGGAGGACCGAGGAGGGGAAACCGGGGAAAGAGGAGGGGAAGCAGCAGACGTTTAAAGAAATGAGAACTCCTCTCCTCTGAGCGGTCATATTAAAGCGACGTCCGTTCATTATTACGTGGCAACAGCTGCATCAGCTGTCGAGTGTTTTTGTCATATTTTATAATCTCTGTTTAGATCAGCTGAACATTGTTCCCCCCACATATTTACCTTGAATTCATTGAGAGTGCGGTATAATTGAGACAATAACAGGCTACAGATGCGGACACAACACACACAAATATATTTATATAAATATATGCAATTTAAAGTATGAGAGCACTCTCATAATAACGTAACACAATCAGAGACTGGATATATCCCCCCCCCCCCCTCTCTCTCTGGGTCGCTGAAATGGGGAATTGAAATTACGGGCCAAAAGTTGTATTTGCAAGTATTAAAAGTAAGCAGAGGACACCAACCAACTGAGACCTGTCTGTCCGCCGCATCTGCGCACACACTGTACCACACACACACCTACACACTGTACAGGACATACCTACACACTGTACCACACACACACACACACACACACACACACACACACACACACACACACACACACACACACACACACACACACACACACACACTGTACCATACACACCTAAGCTCCTAAAGCATAATCAGGCTACAGCCGTTGTGTATTTTAGTATGTGAAGCACTAAATGTTCTTAGAAAAATATCGACTCTTTGTTTGTAGATATCTACTAAACTAAAGCAAATAAAGAGAGTAGGCCTGTTATACTGAGTGATATTTATTTTACACACTGCTCTGCTTTCTGCAGGACCTCACAGCTGTTCTCACTGTAAACATCGCGTTGCGATGAGAGCAGTTTCTAAAATAATATCCAGGGGATGCATGCAGAGCTGTCATTGGCTGAGATAAGTCCGGCCGTGCGTCACGCCGCCACCGTTCCCGGAAATGCATCCGCGGAGGAGCCGTGGAGGAACCATCAGTGTATCCTCGGTTATAGCTCCTCCAGAGAGCCTCCTCGACGCTCGATCCTCGGTCCTCGGTGTGCATTTAGAGAAATGAGACGTCCTTCAAAATGGCGCGCTGAAATTCATTTCCGGGTCACTACCGGAGGACCGAGGAGTCGAGGAGTCGAGGAGGGGAAATTTGAGTATTGAGAAGCCTCTAATGACACCAGGGAGCCAGCGGCTGTAACGCCCCGTCCCTTAAGACAACCCCCCACAGGGTTTTAGTGAACCATAACACACCTCACGACAAACACAGAACGCATCAATACAGTCTGGACAGGGCATCTGCAATATATATATATATATATATCATATTCCAATTACTTGTATCTCCTTGCACTATTTCTATTCTATCTTATTTGTATTTTCTTGTACTATTGTATCTGTTGTATTGTGTTGCTCTGTTGGAGGAGCCTGTGACCTCAGATTTGCATTGACACATCGACCCTGCAGCTATGCACACGTGACAATAAGAGCCTTGAAACTTGAAGGACTGTATCCTGTTGTTTTGTCCCAGCTGCTGATGTCGGTGTTTGAGAACAGCATGAAGGAGCGAATCATCACCGAGAACGAGCCTTTTGATTGGGAGAAAGGCGGAGGAGACGTCACGCTGTCGACCAGCACCTCCAGCCAGCCTCAGCAAAACACCCGACCCACGGCCGCCATGGTGGGGTAAGAAACAAACCATCAGCTGCATGAGATCTGCCGAAAGATGAGCAGGAGACGATACGTGAAGCTTCCGGCGTCAACGAGCATTTGTGTTGAACGGGTTTACTCGTTGTCCCCAGAGTCAGAACTACATGTGCCGAGGCAGCTTTTAGATTTGATGAACCACAAGCTTGGAACAAACCGCCTGAAATTATGAGGTCCGCCCCAACCCTGGGTTCTTTGAAATCAAGGTTAAAGACCTTTCTTTTTAATGCAGCCTATCCTGACATCCTTGAACCGTGCCTTATCGTTGCACTTTGAGCTGCAGACAGTATTTTATCGCTTTTATGAATTGTCTTTTTTTTTTTTTTTAATTATGATGTGTTAATGCCTATGTGAAGCACTTTGAATTGCCTCTGTGTGTTAACATCTGCTATACACATAAACTAACCTTGAACTTTGAAGCTTCACTAAAAAGCTGAATGACGAGGATTTTTCTTAAAAACAATATTGATACAAATATTTCCTCTTAATCATCTTTGATAATAGAAGTATGGGAGACACTAGGCCTATTTTTTATTTTTTTATTTTGCTGTATTGTGAGTTTGGAAGAATAAAGAAAAGGTTAGTGTCAAATAATTGAATGCTATTTTTGAGTAAAAGTCGTAGTTGTTGCTCTTTTCCAAGCAAGACGAACATCTAAAAAAATAAAGTGAAAACAATTCTGTCCGGTAGCAAAAATAGTTGCTGGTACTATCAGAAGTAAGTAGACTTTATTTTTTAATTTGTAATACTGTTCTTGGCTTAAGGTGTGCCAGATGATATGCCAGCATCCAAGAGGAAGCTACGAAAATGGCGGAAACAAAACAGAAAAAACCCCAAGTGGACAAAACTCTTTTGTAAATCAGAAAAATGTATTGAAGGTTGGCTTTCACATTTAAATGTTGAGATGAACATTCTGGTTTAATGGTGGAGAATTGTTATATTATTATTATTCAATCCATCATCACTGAAAATAAGAACTCCAGGAAACATTCACATTTGCAACGGACAAAAGAAATGAACCTAAATACATAAATCATATCCCAATATTTAAAACTGTGACGGTGCAGATCACAGATTGACCAACAACGCCAGTGACAGCGGGCGCGCACACATACACACACACACACACACACACACAAACTTCTTTCCCAATGAGTAATCAGTTTCCTCAACCTGAAACCCAGCCTCTGCCATTTTGCCCAAATTGTAAATATGTTTAATTCTGCACTCACTATGCCAATGTTTGAGGATGGATAAACTAGAACCCTGTCACTACAACCAAAGGCTGGCTGGATTATAGAATATCTAATGCTGAATACAGGATATTAATTTAACAGGCATCAGAATGACCTTTAAAGCAATATTTAATAAGTTCCCAATTCGTCTCTAAATACCAGAACCTCTTGGGTCCACAGAGCCATCGTCACGCCGATCCCTGGAGATCTCGGGCGGGAAAACACAGACGAGGTTCTGCAGGACGAACACCTCAGTGATCAGGAGAACGCCCCCCCGCCCCCCACCAGCCGCCCCCCCGGGGACACGGGGGCCCAAAACACTGGGGAGACCGGAGAGGCGTGGGAAGACACGGACTTCAACCGCAACAGACTCAGGATCAGCCTGAACAAGGTTTGAAATGCTACTAAACAGCTGATTTATACTTCTACTAAAAGTGGTTTGAAGGCCAAAGATTCATGAGGGAAGTCTTAAAACGGGTTTAAATATCCTAATTCTGGAAATTGAAAAGAAAGGTGGTTTGAAGGTCAAAGACGGGTTCGGGTAACAGTGAAACAGGGGGAAATGTGTTGGCATGGGGATGCAAAATGGATGAAAGAGAAGGATGAAAGGAATATCAAAATAACTATAATTTCACGGGAAGACTAGGGTAGAGGAATGTGAGAATGTGGCTAGACTTGTATTCATGTACCTGTGTTATTCATGTTTTATTATCTTTGCTTTTTAATGTTTCTAATGTGTTTATTAATGTCTTTCATTTTTGTAAAGCACTTTGAATTGCCTTGTGTTGAAAAGTGCTAGATAAATAAACTTGCCTTGCCTTACTACGCTGCAATTCAGAGCAAAATATCCCACTTTTTAAATTGACAAAAATCATGACACTTGTAGGCTACAAAAGATGGGGTTATAGATAGGACATGTACCGGCAGGATTCTTGATTTTGTGTTTGTTTCTTCATGGTTGAACGCACTTCTTGTAAGTCGCTTTGTATAGAAGTGTCAGCTCAATGAAATCAAGTCATTGTCAATCTTTCAGTTTGTGTGTACAGACGGAGAGATCGAAAAATACCGTTTCCCACAATCCCAAATACAAAATACAAATATATATACAAATATGTATATACCTATATATATATATATATATATATATATATACACAATCAACAGACACATTTATACATGCACACATTAGAACCTAAATAAAAGCACAACAATCAATACAAAATAACCGTCACTTCAATATCTTTTAGAATGTACATTAGTGCCAGATTGTCCATAGCAGCGTAGAAAGTGAAAACTAAAAATGTAATGTAATTGTTACTGACTTTCATGAATTCCCGTTCTTCCACAGGGGGGTCCGGAGGACGAGTCGGGTCGGGGGGCGTGTCCAGCGTCTCCCGTTCGAGGAGGAGTCCCCGAGTCGCCCACCGGCGGTCGGTCTCTACGATACCGCCGGGTCAACAGCCCCGAGTCGGACCGACTGTCGGCAGCTGAGGGCCGCAACGACGGCTACGGACCGAGGTGATCTCAAACTACAGAAAACACTGAAAGGGGTTTAAAAACAACTCTCTGCTCCGTAGCTTCTCTTGGTCTTAAAATCACACTGTACATTTTACATTTATATATTCAATTTTAATATTTAATATTCCATCCCTCGCATACTTATGTATATATAATAACTTGCTTTATATTTTGTTATTGTTCATTTGTAAATTCAACATGCATATTTTCTACTTTCTTGTTTATTTCTCGTCTTTTTAATTTCTATTTACAAAATGCCATGTCTTTTTATGCTGCTGCAACACAAACATTTCAATAAAGTACTATCTTATCTTATATTATCTTATCTCTTGACAGGAACAACTCAAGTAAAAAAAACGACTTAAAGAGTCTGAGAATTAGTCTAACAAAATGGAGGCCGGCTTTAAGACTTGACAAAACTTTAATCGGAAAAACTAAATAGCAGTTTTCCTATAAAGACGTGTCTTGTCTTGGACAAGATGGTTAGCTTTAGAGTCAACTTTCGTATGTAAGAAATGACGTGCTTTTATTCACTTTGAACTGGTTTCAAACTGGTTTTACTTGGATTTATCTAGATTTACTTGAGACTTCTTTTGACAAGCCTTGTGACTCTCTCTCTCTCTCTCTCTCAGAATGACCTCAACTGACCTGACTTGAAACTTCTTCATCTTGCCATTCAAGAGAAGAAATAGGTCTTGACTGAACTGGACTTGGACTATCTCTCATTCACTTGAAATAGCTTAGTCTAGACTTGGGACTTGTTTAGTTTTGCCATTCATCACTTGAGACAGGTCTTGCCTCGGCTTTGGTCTCAATAAATTACGACTTTACTTGAACTTGTCTCGAAGGAAGGACATGAAAAAAATGTGCAAAACATACAGCTGTTCAAAAGTCAAACTCAATGTCCTGTGTCTTCATGTCTGTCTCCAGGTCCCGGATGGATATCCTCGGCTCGCCGTCTCGTCACGTCTACTCCTCACAGCCTGCTCAGATGCTGTCAGTCGACCCTGGTTGCCGTGGTGACCGTCTGGCCAGCGGGCGGCAGGAGGTCTCGGTGGCGTCGGTGGACCAGGAGGCGCACAGCAACGCTTTCATCCGCTCCGTCCCATTGGCCGAGGAGGAGGACTTCGACAGCAAAGAGTGGGTGATCATCGACAAAGAGACAGAGCTGCGGGACTTCCAGCCCACAACGTCAGGAACGACGGACGAGGAACCGGAGGAGCTGCGGCCCCTGGAGGAGCAGGAGGAGAGGAGGAGGCTCCGGGCCGCAGGTAGAAGCTCCTGTACACACTGGGGAGATTTAAATAATAAAAAATATCGTTTTAGAGGTAAAAAAAGTAAGGATTTAGATCCAACACTTCTGGATATGGCTTTTAATACCAAAAAGATACCTTAGTTGTACTAAAACAGTACTTTGAGAAAGATAAACTTGTTTTTCATAACCCTATCTATCATTAACTATCAGTTAATTTTGTTAAAGGTTGTCTGATCACTGACAGTTCTACAAGAATGTTGTCTTATTATAATACAGTCTGTGTTGTAACTATCCATAAATTAAAACTCACCAAGATTACCATAGAAATGGTGCCAAAATCAGGCTTTTGAACATTTTGTGTTGATACCCGCACTGTTTTAAATTTAGAGCCTTACAGCTAGGTTTTAGGTAAAGCGTTACTATGAAGTGTAGCAACTTTCCGGACAAGACATTTTTTCGAATGTAGTATTTACTATTACATCCTGAGTGTGGCGGACCTTCAAAGTGCAATTTTGCAGCAAAAGTAACGTAACTATCAAAGCTCCTAAAAAAAGTAGCTTCTTAAATGACAATATTTTCATCGACTGGAAGGCAGATTTCTACCAGTATGTCCAATGATAGTTAGCTTAGCTTAGCACAACACACTGAGACAGAGTTGTTGTGTCTTGTTAGCTTATAATTACTAAACGTCTCGCTAACTGCTGCTTAAATCACAATGTGTCCTTGTTAACCTTCTATTTCCACAAGTGTTCAACAAATCTCATAAAAAGTGTAACTGGGACTGACCGGGAGATGTTGGATTTGTTTGATAGAGTTTGGCAATAAATAGTTTCCCGCTGCATCCAAACTTTGTGCTAAGCTACGCTAAATAAATCCTCGACTATTTGTTCTGGCTCGTACATCATCTCAACAAACCATCCCTAATTTATTCAAGGTGAAAAAGCACTAAAAATACTGCTCACTAATGTTACATATAGAATGTGTATTTGTTGGATGACATGCCCAACATGTACCTATTAGATGATTGTGCTTTAATGTCTGCATCAGTATTAACTTTCAAAGGTTGTATCGTCATTTGCACAAAGCTACAGTGTAGAAATGGCAATTACATTCTTCTGACTTGAGCCCCTCCAACAATGCAACATATATAATAAAATACAAAAAAAAAAGTAGTGCAAAAAAAGTATACAGTATATACATGTCAATAGAAGAGAGTAACACCTTCGTCACTTCCGGGTGAAAATTATGGCCCCGCCCACTTTTCTTCAAAGAGCCCGATTACGATGGCCAGTCAGGCAAACAATTACATTAAATAATTGGAAATCGACGATCGGGCTCGATATATGGTTCAATTAAAATCAGTAGGCTAGGCTATAATTTTCGCTGGCTGTTACTCTCATGAGCGAGGCGGAAAATAATTGTGTTATCATGCCAAAAAGCTGCTGTGTCGTTTATTGCTCCTCAAACATTAAAACAAATCCAGAGTGTTTCTGTACTTCCTCTAAGAAGAAAGGACAGTAACAGAAGAGCTCTGTGGCTTCAGGCGTGATCGCCATTCAAATGACAGCTTTGTTTCCCCCAAAAGTGGGCGGGGCCGTAAAGTGACGTCTATGTTACTCTCATCTGGACATCGATCACCTACTGCTATATTTAACCATATATCGAGCCCGCTCGTCGATTTCCAATGATTTCATGTAATTGTTTGCCGCTCTTTGAAGATCCAAAAATCCACGGTTTTCTTACATTTCTGATCGGATTGGCAAAAACTTCAGAATTTGTATTCATTCAACTGACAGCTTTGTTTCCCCCAAAAAGTGGGCGGAGCCGTAATTTTTGCCCGGAAGTGACGCATGTGTTACTCTCATCTCATGTACAAGAACAGAATATGAAATTAAATAATGTAAATTAAAACAAAATTAAATACGGTTTATTGCGGTGATAACTATTTATATAAATTAGTATATTGCAAGATGACAACAGGAATGTTTATCGGGGCACTTAACAGTCTCTTGTCAACATTTTGTTTGTCTGCAGGGGAGCTGGTGGTCCGTCCAAAGACCCACACCAGGGAGAGTAGCCGAGGGATGCTAACGCTAACGGAGGAGGAGGCGTCGAGGAGGAGCGGAGGAAGCCCCGCCCAGTCGCCCTGTCACTCGCTGCCGTCAGGACGCCCCCGCCGGAGAGAGTCGGAGCCCATTGGACCTCAAAGACCGGTAAGAGACACAGCCAGCCAATCAGAGGAGGGCTCGGCTCTCAATGTTAACGGACAGAGGAGAAAGTGGACGGCTGCTGTTCAGACTCATCACTCTGATGACTGCTGCTCCACTTCATTAATCTGTCGGTCAACATGCATCTGAAAGGACAAATCCAACATGTTCAGAGGATCAGCTCATTTTCAGATTCCCCCTTCTTTGGCTTTTATCCTTGTTGAAGATTTAGCAGCTTTTTACTTCACTAGGAGAACAAGAACCCAAGGTCAATCCCTGGATCCACGGGATAAATCAGGTGCCAACAGATGACTAGTTGTACAAACATTGGCTTCTGGCGTCAGTAGATTTCTCCTAAAATCCCGAGCTAAGTTAGCATTAGCATTGACAGAACATCAGCCAGTGCAGTTAGTCTGTTTCCTAAGAGCAAACTATCTGAACTCAAGTTGGACTTGTCCTTTAAAGGTGTCTCAGTGTGTCTGCAGCTGAACATCCGTCACATGCAGTCATTCTGTTGAACCAGCAGCAGCCAACATATCCTAGATTTAGTATTTACTGACTTCCAGCATGGAGAGATGGTGATGACATTCTTCTTGTGATATTTATTTTGCTCCACAGCTGGAAACATTGTGAACTTATTAGCCTTATGTCCTCAGTTAAAGAACATGTTGGGGAGCTGTCATTGGTGCAGCATTGATGTTTACTGACAACAGTTTAAGAGAGGCTAAATGTGTTAGTGTTGCATGAAACATTTAAAGAAACGATTTTGATTGTATTAAGGTTTTACTGGCACACTGTCTTCAGGCCATGCAGTCATATTGTGTCTTATTTCAAATGCAACAAAGCTTACAAAACCATATCCCATGAGTCTTAGCTTCTGTCAAAGCCGAGTTGTGGTTGCTTCAAATTGTTAAAATGTGTTTCTATCCAGTGCTTTAGTATAGTCCTATTTATCTTAAAACATGGACAGACAATTTCAGCAACAATCATAGGTGTCGACAAAAGATGAAATGGCGGCTGACTCTTCCTGTCTACGTCTGCTTTATTGACCTTCGGGTGTTCGGGTCGGGTGTGTTGGTTTACACGTGTCACTGTTTGGTGCTGACGGTTTGATTCTTCCTCGACTGTCTGTGACACACAAACACATTTCTCAACGCCCAGCTGTTTCCCATCTCTTTGCTTTTGCTCATGATTTTTGCTTTGGATCATGGTTTTATTCTGAAGGAGTGAATGAGAAGAAAAAAAAGCATTTCCTGTCGGAGTCATGATGTTTCTATGTCGGGATGCCGATGATGTTTATTCATCTTCTTTTGTTATGCTGTGTTCCTCATGTTCTCTGACGTGTAAAAAGTGTATCACACACACACACACACACACACACACACACACACACTACAATCTTACCGTAACACACACCATACTGGAGTATAGTTTATACGTACACCAAATCTTTCTATAACTTTTTTAATAACCGCTAATAAGTGAGAACCTCAAAAAACACTGACACTGGGCTTGAAAGGTTTTTTTGAGGTTTGGTGAAACATTCCGTTCTGACGTTCTTGTTATGTGTTAAAAGATACATCAGATTGAATATTCTGGTGTCTTGATTTGGGGAAATGTTAGTAGATCATTATGTTTTGTTTGTGTTGGCGCTGACAAAGGAATTGGTTCAACTCGATTGTCGTAGTGTGTTCTGTCCATCGGCTCTCTTTCTGGGTCGATTTATTTTCTCTCAATGTTAGATACATGTCAGATATTAACTAGCATTAAGTCAGGATTCCAAACATATGGCTACTGTTACTTTTGTTCATGCACAGCCACGGTGTTCAGGTCAGCTACATCAAGGAACACTCTCTTGTGTGTTTTGGTGATCCAACGATTTTAAAATGTGAATCAGGAAAACTTCCTCTTAGTTTTCAGACCAAACTCCTTTTCCATCACTTAGCAACTAATAACATGTCATATAATAAAGTATCTGTGTGTAGTAGCTGAAAGTGAAAATGTTATCTTCTCAAATTACTAAAAAGACAACTCTTTTAATAATAATGTTTAGGAGGTCCCAAAACAGTCTTTTTTTCTTTCCGATAGGGTTTGTGCACAAGATAAGAAATATATCATCTTTCGGGACTTCCTGGCCTTTGTGACAAAAAAATAGTGGTAATAAGAAATACTAAATTAAATGAGAGTTTGTGTTAAACTGACAGCTTTTAATTGTTAATTTAGGATTAAATATGAATAGGTAAAAACAAATGGACAAGCATTCTCCTTCTTATGGATGACCAAACCTGACTCAATAGGAAATGTGATAAATGCAAAGTCAGCATTATATTTATTTTATACTGCAGGAATGTTGAGAAAAATACATCACTGTACTGTAAAACCAGGAAAAGACAACTTTATCCAAAATCAAACCTAACTAATTTTACAAATTAAAAAATATATATTGCCCAGCTCTTCAGGAACGATCGTCAGGTTATTGAAATCTAAAGAGATAATACTCGAGGAGCAGAAACCAGATTATTTCATTACATTCAATTTCTTTGATTTTTTTGTATGTGTGTGTGCACTTGTGTATTTCTTGTGAAATGTTGTCCTGATGGTGGCGCTGGAGGGAAATATCTGGGGGTCATTAGGATTCAACCTCTGGGGAGTCTGAATATGCAAAGCTGATGTCATGAAAAATGAATGTGGAATCGTTGAATTTCACATTCATTTGATTCTTAAGGATTATTATTTGTTTTTTGAATATCTTGACTTTCCTTGTCCATTTATGCTTTTCAGTTCATTTCTACATGTATGTGACCATTTGAGTTATTCATGCACTCCTTTTTTTATTTTTACTAATCAGTCAGGTTTGGTCCTCCGTACTTTGGCGTCTGCTGTTTACAGGCTGGACGTTATTCCATCACCACTGATATCTCCCTTTATCTGCAGCGTAACATCCTAATCCTTTAAGGCCGTGCTGAAGCGTGTGCACAAACCCGCCACTAGTGAAATATTCTAGCGAGCTCTGCTTTTATTTCTCGTGCCGATTGTCACCGCTAGACTCAAAGCGAGCTCTCCGCCGCCAACCATGGAGGACCGCCATTCTCTTTTTTACTCCTCTCCAATTCTTCCCTCCCCCCTTCCACATAACTACTGATGCCTTTGCCCCCCAACCTATCGCTTTAAAAGTACACAGTATGTCGAGTTTGACTCACCTGAGGAGACAGAGAAAAGAGCGAGGGTGCCATTGGGACAACAGAAGAAGAAATAAAGTGATGTTTCGGGGTAAGCACAGTCTAGGAATAGTCCTTTACCTCTGTTCTCTCACTCAGTTTTCTGTTCCTCCTCTTCCTTTTTCCTTCTGTTCAGACATATTTCCTCCCTTTATTTTCCTCCGTCGTGTGTCTGTGTTTTGTGTGCTTGATGACTCCATCTCTCTTTTGTGTTCCCCGTTTTCTTTTTGCATCTCCAATGGTAATTTTTCCTTCAGAAATCCAAAGCTCAAAGTGTCAGTTGTCCAGGCTCAAACTGTCGTAGACTAGTGAGCTACAGTATGTGCAGTGTTCGTGCTGGTGTGTCCTTTTTAAAGTGCTTGTTTGTGGGGGAAAGTATTTTCATCACCATTTGTCCAAGCTAGAGGGATGCTAGTCTGACCAATCTGGCAACCCAACACAGTTAACAATCTTATTGGCTCTCTGTTAACTTTTGTATAGCTTCTTCGTAGTATCTGATAGCTGTAACTGTAGTGCCAGATTTACACCAACACTCCCTCAGCTTCCCTCCCAAGTCCCTCCCCTCGCAACCTTTGACCAATCAGCTGCAGGCTTTAGATGTGTGAGAGCACCAATCAGCTCTCTCCTGTCTAACGCCTGGTCAGGGAGGGGAAGGAGACGAAGGCAGGAAGTAAAATCTGAGTGTTGGGATGTAGCCTTAGTAGAAAAATGTTAACATTTAAATACATTTATTTTTCATAAACAGCCTGCTTGCTAACCTCCCTCCCTCTCTCTGATTGGTCTGTTTGCAGTTGGATGAGGAGAGACACCAACCGCGGCCCAATCAGCTGAGGAGGCTGGCCTCCTACGTGTTCTCCTCCTCCACCCTGGAGACGGAGCAGTATCCCCACGGTGGAGGCAGCTTCATCCAGAGGAGCCGCTCGGCAGAGAGCAGCCCCGCCCACATCACTGCCGCCAACGCCTCCTTACGCCGGCGCCAAGCGGGCACCCTGCCGACGCCCGGCAGCCCGCGCAGCAGACATTCGGTCCTGAACGTGTCGAGGACGCAGCTGCAGCAGATGTTAGCAAAGCTCATGAACAAGAACAACAACAGCTGAGAGGACTGAGAGACAGACTCAGAAAACACACATGTTACATCGAACACATACACGTGAAGTATACTGATGAAGGACACACATAAATACATGGACATACATATACTGTATATGCAGAGTCGGTCACACCAGTTTTTGTGGCCTGCGGCCTTCTGACCCCCCACCAGAATATAAAGTCTTTATAATTTGCACAGTCTGAAGATCTTGTACTGAAGGAGGTGACATTTAAGGGCCGAAAAATCGGGAAATCTTTGAAATGTATTTGATTTCATACCCAATACAAGGGGTTTAAAATGCTCAACCAGTATCCCAAGTAACTAAAGACATGAACACATCTTTAATTAAGAATACACTGATTTAGTTAAAGTGCCACTTAATCTTAAAATCATGTTTTAATGTGTGTCTAATTTGGGTGTTTTGTTGTAAAACACAAGGAATGCACCTTTTTAAAAAACAAAAAGTTACAAAAAGTAAACTTATACTTAAAATGAGCAGGTTTTTCTGTGGTGGCTCTGCATACACAAACACATAATGATTACTGAAAGCCAGATAATAACTGCACATTTTAATTAAACAGAACAAGCCATATGACTGAACACAGCAGCTCCACTGGGCTGGAACACATGTATTGTCACATACACACACACACACACACAACACATGCACACACACACATCCACGTAGCTCGACTAACTTCTTTTCAAGTAGAGGAACAGAAGAAGAGGAGAAAAGTGCTGACAACGGGAAATATTTTCCATGCAATAAACTCTAAAAGCCTCTCTGCTGACCTGATGTTGCACATGCCGCAGACCTGGAGGAAATTATGTGAAACTGAATATTTCCTTATTGTTTCCGATAAAAAAGAGGAAAGTGAAACGGAGGCTGCTAACAGACTGTTAAGCTTTACAGTATTGGTGCATTTATTTATTATTTATTTTATCTGCTTTTTATGCTTAAACATGAAGGAGCGATCGTCGAGGAATGCAGGTCGTCCCGGCGATCACGTTTTTTGCACCGAGACTTTGGAGTCGGCGCTTCCCCTTCCGATCATCCCGTCCACCGAGCAATACACACCGACACCGCTTCGCCACGCGTCTTCACCGACACAAAACCAGTGATCCGAAAGTCTCGCTCTGATGCCATGATTAAACGTTATGTGTGTGAAGAGAGAAAGTGTGAGTTTTCTCTGTGAAAAGGATTATCTGAAGGTGTGATCTCTAAACTCAGCCTTTATGACACAAACTGTTACTGTACTGGGTGGAAGTACGGTGGCCCAAAAGTGCAAATATTTCACAGGAAAAAAACGAAAAACGTTTTCGCAGAAGAAACACAAATTAGCAAGAGTGAATACACGATGACTTTCATAAAAAAACCTAAAATAAAACCCCCTCATTTCACCAAATTAATTCACAACAATATAGCAGAAGGAAAATAAAGGACATCACAGTAGGCCTATACATTTTATATATCAATGTTTCAAATACAAATTATAAAACACGACAAGTAGAAAGAAAAGAAAATGGACACACTACATTCATCACAAGAAATGAAAACAACATATTCTTGCAAAACAAATACGAGTCACATAAGAATAAAACATAAGCTTCTGTGACGACCTCTCACAATTATGTTTGCTGAATGTAGCACTTGCTAATTTAAGTTAGCTAGTTTCCAATTTATTTGGACTGTTTTTTTAGAAATTCCTTTGTACTTTGCTGTTGAAAGCCACAGAATGACCTGCAGACGAGCTGTCTTTGCATTTAAAGCACCCTGTGTTCAATGTGACACTTTGTTGAGCTCAATTTATTATGATTGATCGGATGGAGGCGGAGTGCTAAGTGTGTATGAAGGGGTTAGCAGTTTAACATGGCCTAGCCTAGAGCATCATGGGAAAAGAAACAACATTTTGGTTGTTGATCTTTTTGAGAATCTGGCCCTAGTTTGTCGTATGATTGTTGCATCTCTTCTTCAAGCAGCTGTGATTGTATTATTTCGAGATTATGACTTAATGTTTTCTCTGTAATTGGTCCAGAACTGAAAACAACATTTCTTAACATCACTTGGATTGTCATGAAATTTGATTCATGATCTCAGGATAATCCCTCTCACGTTGGTGATTGTCAAGCACCGTCATTAAGGTTTACATTTTGTTTTTGATTGAAATATCCTAACGATATGGATTGTTGGATGGATTGGCAGAAGTCATCATCCCCTCGGGACGGTTTGTTATAACTTTGCTGATCATGACTTTTTGTCTAGATTACTTTAATCCAGTGTTTCTCAAACTTTTTCATACCAAGGACCACTTAACCAATTAAAAAACACTCGCGGACCACCTAACTCCACAAATATCCAAAAACACATCGTTTTTCTAGAACAGTTTACAAATCGCCTGAACAAGGTACAAACATGTGGCAAAATGTGTGATGAAGGTGTTGCGCTGGGCTATATCATGCAATTGAAAGTGAAATTTAACCTTGCTCCATTGCGGAGATATTCCCGCGAGAGTGCGGAAAACTTAAATAGATTAATTAATTTAAAATGTGGAATTTTACCAATATACGGACCACTAGGGGGCGCTCACGGACCACCAGTGGTCCGCGGACCACACTTTGAGAAGCACTGCTTTAATCCATCCAAATCTTTAGTTTATCACTAAATTCCTGCATAACCTGTGACATTGATATAAGCCTTAGCTGAGCCTGGTTTTTACTAATTAGCTGATGTTAGCATGCTAACAGGCTAAACTGAGATGGTGAACATGGTAAACATTATATCTGCTAAACATCAGCATGTCAACATCTAGAGATAATGAGATACTAAAGTCATAATCGGAAGATAACCAGCTTTCAGAAACCCCGAATGGTCGAGGCTTCAGAGGGTTGTTGTGGAGATTCAATGTTTCATGTGTCACCTGGTGTTGGTCACCTGCATCGCTCCACATGTGGATGATGTGTTTGAGTTCAATCCAGATCTTCCAGAGGATGATGTGGATCCTGCTTCTTTCAGGAGGATGGTCCATTAGAAATGTCATTGATAGTTAATGTTGAGTTTTTGTTGGTGGACATATTGTAATTGTTGACCGAGAGCTCCTTTGAGATGATAGTTACTGTTTGGTGTTTCCTGGACAGTTATAACGGTTTATTTAAAGGCTGCCTGTCTCTGTTTGAGCCAGCTGACGTAATGAAGAGTTGTAAAGTTGATGGTCAACCACAGACTGGTTGTATCTGTTTCACAAATGGCTGCGAGTTTGACCAGAAAATAACTTCACAGAGGTCTCTTTCATCGTGCTTCCTCTTCCATCACTTTGTTCTGACCGCTGGATTTCACTGTTGCACTTTATCACTGAGTTGACCGGACAGGCGGTCAGGCCGGGCGGAGGCTCTCACTACATGGATGCAAAACACGGATGCAATAAGTGAAATGTAAGATGTTAGAAAGAAGTTAACACGATTGGAACGATTAACTCTCTTTCTTACAGGCAGTTATTGGTTTCAGTCATTTGTGTGAAAATCAACTTGCAGAGACTTGAAGCATCCTTGAACTCGCATCAAAGGACATTTTAAAAACATGATTATATCAAAGAGAAGTCAGACATAATAAATGATCTGCATTACATTGCAAGTTGATTTCTACAGAAATGAGAAAAATGGCTGCCTGAAAGCAAGGAAATCAATCTGATTGAAGATTTTACAAAATGACGAGGCGGAATGAAAAGTAATTAATGTGAAAAAATAAATCACCACTTTAAAGTTTGTAAACACATACTCGCTCTAGTGGAGAGTCTTATTTCACATCGCAGTGCGCCACATCCTGCATTTAACAAGCAATTAGACAGAGCAACGTTACAGTCAGTAACAACTATATTGTAAAGACACCCTTAGGTAATGTAGCCAGAGTTTGTTTCAGTGTTGGAAACCAGCTGGAAGTTTGTTGGGTTTTTGAGAATATGTTACTTAGCGTTTCTTTCCTGGTTCATTTCTTATAGAGAAATTGTCAAAATGTGTATTTTGATGGTTTATTGTGTGAGGAGCAGTCAGGACAAAACGCAATCAAATCAGCAAACATCTTACATCCAAGGATTGATGTGAATACATGTAAGTGATCACACATGTCATGGTGCTTGGTTTAGGGAATCAAACCGTTCACACACATCCCAACATGTCATAATAAATTAACCCTATACAAAGAATGATCTTTGTCCTTAAAAATGTACTTTTCTTATAAAAGCTAAAAAAGTGCATTGCAAAAACAGAAACAGCCCTGAGTTGATTCTTAAACGGATATGCTTCACAATGTAATGGGTTCTTCCTTTAGCCCATGCTTAAACTATTTGACCAAGTTTCATAAATGTTAGACCAGTAGGCTTTTCGTGAGGGGAAAACAATAAATAGTTTGTTTTAATGAAGGTTTAAAAAGTCTGTTTAGTTGTTCAGAGCCTTTAGATTTGCTAGGTTTAACTGCTACATAGTGTTTGCCCTTTTTCAGTGAAAGAAATGTCTTACATGAAATGAAATGTCATCAAAACTAAGATCAACGTTGAATGGACAGGTTTGAGAAGATTTATCATGTTTACCCTCTTAAAAATATCTACACAAGAGTCTTAATTTTTTACATCAAATGGTTAGCGTCTCCAGTATGTCTAGAACGATATTGTCCTTAAAAGAATCAGTGCTTGTTCAATCCTGAGAAATTGAGACTTTAAGAAGCTCTACAAACATGTGAGTTGTTTGTGTATCCATGGTGATGGTTGAAAGTGTTGAGCTGTGAAACCCTGTTTAATATTTGGCCGCTGCTTTCGTCATACCAAAGCAGCGCTCTGTGGTTTGTTGCTTTGAAGACATCCTTCAAAGTCAGAGCTGTGTGTCCTCCAAAAACGTTAAAGAGTACACTACATGAGACTAGCTAGGGACGGCCATTTTGTGCAGTGAATCGGTTGCTTTCTCGATGTGTTTAAGGGCTACATTAAGTAAACATGCACCACTTGCTGTTTCATTGAGCTTGAGGCATTTACATTTGCTCAGCCTGAGCATGTCCCTCTGTGCCGAGGCTCCGGTCTGATGGGGAGAAACTTGAGTTTGATTTAATGCTGCTTCATGCTGAGTTCAGGATGTCCTGCCTGTTTTATATTTAGCATATCGTTACAGTACAACCACTTAGAGAATGTATGAAGTGGACTAGCTGCTAACTTTATTTTGCACGTCTGCAAAATGATTCACCTACCGTACAAGATTGTCACTGATACATGTCGATGTGTTGTCCTGTGTCACGATGAGCGCGGTGCCACATTCAGTTAGAAACAGAAGGCTTTGAGTGTGCTTATGCTGACGATACACTTTAATAAAAAAAGATCTGCAGCGTTAAAGACGGTGTGTCGTACCAAGAGACTGTTTACCGACTGTCACCACTCTTTGCATGAGATCTACTGTTTGTACGACACTCACCTCTGACTGTAAAATGACTAAAAACAACACTGTATTGTAATTACAACTAAAACCCAGTGAATATACACCTCTGACTGAAAAACGTCTGTGATTT
The DNA here is from genome assembly GCF_902827115.2 of Pseudochaenichthys georgianus. Taxonomy (NCBI): domain Eukaryota; kingdom Metazoa; phylum Chordata; class Actinopteri; order Perciformes; family Channichthyidae; genus Pseudochaenichthys; species Pseudochaenichthys georgianus. The sequence goes on from NC_047503.1 coordinate 42,175,811, forward strand.
CTTTTGTAAATAATTCACACCGCTACTAAAGGAGATACTCACGGATCAGAGCTGTGGAGTCCGGAGCTGACTAGCAGCAAGAGCCTTTTCTTATCATCACATCTTTAACTATGCTGTGAGATGTGAACATTTACATACATTGTTAGTGGAGGAAGTCATGCTGCATGATGCTGCTGAAACATCTCCTCTCAATATGTGGCTGTTTGAGTCTACCCATAAAATGTAAAAACACATTTTACTTCACATTTTTGCTGATTTTAACATCATTCTTAACGGGATCAGATTCTACAACTTCACTGCAGAGACACAGTTTTACAACCAATGTGAACTTTAAATATCTTCCTCAAATAATACACCGTTTAAAGTATGCACATTTTGCAGAGCTAGATTCTGGCCTGTTGGCCTAGCATCTTTGCAGGATAACAATCCATTACAAAGGTTCAACTTTGCAACAGAAAAACCCTGATTAATAAATATCTCAGAACAAACCTGTGTAGTGCAAGTCAAAAATACTTAAAGCTAGTAGTACACTCTTTAAGAAAAGTGTTCCTAAAGGCTGTCATACTGTTAAATATAGTGCTGTTAGCATTCTCTTGTATAAGGACACCTTGTATGGCTGAAAGAACACGTCAAATGTAATCTTGTTTGGAAAGTCGTGTCCACTTATCCTTATGTTACAATGTGAAAAATATATGTTTATTTGGTATCAGTTGATTCAAGCTAAATCAATTATTAAACTTTAACTTGAGTACCAAATTCCTGATATTTAGTAGAGTTTAGATGTGATCGACAACAGTAGTAATGCTCCGTGGTCAAACTATGAATTAGCCCCTTAGAAATCAACATTTTGAATGTTTTATCAAATGCTACAAAACATTTTCATCACATGAACAACTCTGTGATTTTGAAGCCTTTATGTCCGGAGACTCTCCTGAAGACTAAGCATGGATCGAGTCAGCCACAAAACATTTATACCTCATGAATCACACTCTGTATTTTGCTCCTCGTACACATCCATTTTATTGCATATTTGATATGATAGTTCTGATCTTTATGGAATAACAGGGTGATATTGTACAGATATGTGTCTATAGAGAGAACACAACCACATTGCGTCTTTAGAGGTGAAAGCTCGTCTCCATGTTTAGTTCAACCGTTTGTTTATAAGATCAGTGTGAAACTTGTGTGTCACTAACAGTTGATTCTCAAAGGAACATTCAGATATTTTAATAAATCCTAGTCAGTCTGAAATAAGTAGTTTTTTCTGGATATTCAGAATGTGTTTAGCCTAGCTTAGCACAAAGACTGGAAGCAGGGGGGAACTGCTAGCCTAGCTACTACCTGTACAGGGAGCTTGTTAGCAATCAAGCTAGTTAGCAATCCATCCAGTAGTTCGCTGGGTGACCCTTTGAACGACAAAAACAAAACAAATATCTGAATGTTTCTTTTAAAGTTTTTGCAATAACAGCAGAGTTTCTGTTGTCGAGTTAAAGTGGACTGAAGAGCTCACAGTGTTTTCAGTGTGATGATCCGTGAGTGTCTTTCACTTGTAGGCTACAGTACATATAGGCGTTTCTTTTCTATCACTTTACTGTATGATTGTACAGTTCTGCTTGTATAATTTACAGGTAAAGCATGTATTTTAAACTTTTTGTAAATCCAAATGATAACTGTGTACATATATACAGAAATGTAGAAAGTAATTAGGTTTGCAGTTAATCTCTAATAGCATGATAATTAGCGGGGTTTAGTATGTATGTACAGGCTGTATGTTAAATCTTTATGAAGGGAAACACTTGAAAATCACCTGTTATCAGACTGCGTGCTGTCTAAGGATAAATTCTGCAATGCATTTTTTTGTGCCTTTTATATCAATGTATGTAATCTAGACAATCTTGAAAAGCTTGTGTACAACCAAAATGACATTAAAATGGTTTTGGGGGGAAATACATCAGTGTTGCTGTCTTTCTTACATGGAAAATAACAGTTAGCAAGGAAGATTGCTACACACTTTTATTTGCGTAATGATTGTGACATCAAAATAAATTAATGTGTGTACTAATAGAAGAAGAAGTAGCAACAAATGAATGACCATGCTGGGATTCCGATTTGAATCCCGGCATGGGACGTCGTCGTTCTCTCCCTCACTGCATGGCGAGCTAAGAGCTAGCAAGCTAACTAGCATGCGGTTCTTGGTTGGTCATTGCAAGACTCTTTGTGATTTTCTGACCTCAACACAGAGATTTAAGGGGTGTGCCATCCCCTTTGTTTTCCAAATGACCCACATTCATATCCTTTGTTAACCAAGCTATCCCCAATCTATGTCCACTATTAAACCATGGGTGCTCGAGCTTTCAGCTGCTCGGCTCCCAGACTCTGGAACACCCTGCCCTCTATAATCTGTACCCTGTGTCCTTTTGTGTCCTTTTGTAGTCAATTTCCTGTTGTTTGTCTTGTCTTACCCCGGCTGATACTTCACTAAATCCACTGTTTTAATTTGTTTAATTATTATTATTATTAGCAGAGAGAGTGCAGAGGCAGTATTTTTTTGGCTGAATATATTGGTCTAGTCTTCCTGAGTCATTGCTCCTAGCCTACAGATGTGCTAAGACATTGTGTGTGTGATTATGCATACATTTGGAAGCATGTTTTTATTACACAACTCGTATGGTTTCACTGGTAACACATGACTGTAAGCTGCTTAAAGGTGTTAGGATTTCATGAGTGATCTCTCTCCAACATGATGTGTTGTTTTTACTAGATTACGTTTTAATAAAGAATGTTGTTGTTTTGTTTCCAGGTGTTGTCGCCCACGGAGCAGAGCATCCCTTCTCCGACTTCCCCAGACTATCGGACGAAGAGCCAGAACGACGAGAAGGAGCATTTCCACATCCTTCCTCAGCTCCAGGTCAAGAGGGCAGACTTCCTCACCGTTATTCTCACCGGTACTTTGCCTCAGCGCCGGAGCTTTGCCACGCCAGAAGAGGAAGTCGAAGAAACTCCTGGGCCAAAGGATGACGACGTCACAAAGAGCGAGTCGAACAGCGAGGCCAGTCAGAAGAGCACTGAGCGAAGCCAGGATGCCGCGCCTTCGACACTTATGGCCGAGGACCAGAGGGGCCAAAGGGAGCACGCTTCGGCCGCCGATGCTGACCCTGACATGGAGGACGCTTCCAAAACCCTGGTCCTCTTCTCCCCCGGAGACACTCGTAAGTCTCCCTCTGGGTGTGATCATGCTCTGGAGGGAGAGCTGGCCACACCGTGTGCTCTCAGTGCCGACCGCCTCATTGTCGGGGAGGCGATTCAGCCCGAACCCTCCGAGACCGGACGCTTGTCGCCTGCTCTCAGGTCAGACTTAAGGCCTTCCACTCCCATCGCTCCTGCATCGCCGCCCTTCACCAAAGTCGAGCGCACTTTCATCCATATTGCAGAGACATCACACCTCAATGTCATGTCTTCCAATGGTCACTCTTCCAAGGAAAGTGACCGGGAAGTCTTGGCTATCATGAAGGCATCGGCCATAGAGGATGAGCAAGAGGGAGCACCTATGACGGAAGAGCTTCTGGATGAGGCTGTGCCAGAACAATCTGCACCGGTTGACAAACAACGCAACACTGATAATGGTCCGTTGACAATCCCGGCCCAGTCTTTGGAGCCGGTCCCAGAAGCCATGTCTCTATCTCTTACAGATCTACCACAGGAGCCTCAGAAACAGCCATCGTCCAGTGAAGACGATGCCAAGCTTCCGTCAACCGGATCAGAACTCCCGCCCGGCACAAAACCCAGAATCCGAAGCCGAATCCCAATACTTGTATCGGAAGAGGACTCGGGCTCAGAGCAGTCCTCCTCCCTCTCAGCTCGGGCTCGGCTGCAGCAGAGAGCCCGGCAGCTGGACTTAGCCCGAATTCTGGTCCAGAAGCAACAGGGTCGCTGGATGAGGAGGAGGATGCTGTCCGGGACGTCCTCGTCCTTGTCCTCCGGGGACGATGAGCGTCGGAGGGTTTCGGAGACTCTGTCCACTGCCGGCTCAGAGGAAGACACGCATACCTCGGACGAGTCCAAGAGGAGCTCCCGTCTCAAAACGACTGAAGAGCAAGGCTCCAAGGAATGCAGGAGCAGGATCCCCAGACCTGTTACCCCCATAAAGAGGCCGTCAGCTGTTGGCCTCGCTGCTCCTTCTCCTCTCTCCCTACCAGACTCCAGCTCCACCAAAGGAGCAGCGTCCTTCACTAACGGGTATGATTCTGGTCTTCCCTCTTAGTTGATGCAAGTTTTGTAGGTAGGTTGTAAGGAGGTTGTAAGGAACAAAATCAAGTTGGCCAGTAGGAATGTCTTGTAAATTCATTATTTTTAATACAACTGATATTTTAATGGACCCAAGCCAGTGGAAGAACAAACCACTCTGCACTTTTATTAAGACAGACACTTTTTGTGTGCATGAATTGTATGTTGTATTGTTAGAGGTTTATTTTATCCTATTGCTAGTGCCAAAGCCACATTTCCATTATATGTCAATTGAATGGACAATAGTCATAGTAATAGGTCAAGTGATCTGAATCTGAATACACCTTAATGAAATACTCTGTTCAATGTTCTCTTACTGTATCTCCACAGGAATCAGAAAATTGGACTAAGCACTCTCAGCACTCAACGAAAATCGAAACCCATGTCGCCCAGGTCGTCCTCCTTGTGTCCCCGTCCGTCTGCAGGACCCTCAGGCAGCCCTCGGATGCCGCTTCGAGTCCTGTTCGGCACCCGACGCAGCCTTAGCTCAAACCACTGCAGGACTGACAGCCCGTCCCCTCAGAGAGTTTGTCCGTCCAGGCAGCCCCTCTCGGTTCGAGCCCCGACCGTCCCCGTGCTCCCGCCCAGGACTACAACCACCATGCGGCGCAGCGCCTCGCAGGACACCACCGGACAGACCTCCTCCCCCGGCACCGTGCCCGCCAGAACCAGGCCGAAACCAACCACCAAGGGGAAGCTGTACGCCAGGGAGAAGGTGGCGCCCGCTAGATAATACAAAGAGACTCACAGCTGAAACATGTTTGTGTATAATCAGTCTTCGGACAAGCAACGCCTCAAAGGTTCTCACCTGATTCCATATTAAACTGTGATGCTACGATCACTTCAATTCATTTAAAGTACACTTGTTTTTTTTCCAAGGACAGCTTACTATCTTCATGGGCTTCCAGTAATATTCACTAACTGTTGTACAGGAGCGTGGCTGCCATGGTGCTATGGATATGTCTTCTGCTCCCTTGTTCAAAACCCTGATTTAACTGGTTTCTGGAGCTGGGAATCGTTGCCTCCAACAGGACCAGTTTCAGAAACTCTTCATTTACACAGTACTCCCAGCTTGTCCACGGCTATACTACTCTTCTATTGACAGTACCCTGCTTGGTTCACATTGCATGGTGAAGTATATCACAAATACATTCAATCTGTAGACGGAAAACGAAAATGTGTACCCTTAAACTATTTGATATAGTGCTTCCCTTCCTATTGGGGTAAACTGGCAAAAAAAGAGACCAAATTGGACTGGTTTGAATAAATAATGTTAATGTGATTATAGATACCTAAATATATCCTGTACTCATTATGATCTTGGATAAAGAGAAGAGTTTGATGTAAACACAAAATAAATAGCTCGGCCGCTCGCCTCCTCATGGTGTGACAATGGGCATGCTTTAATCATTCTATTTTCTGGATGTTTTTATTTTTATTTATGCTCTGAATTGTATATAATAGAATCATTTCCCATAAAGACATCTTTATTTTTTATCTTGCCAAGCAAAGTGTACATTTCAAGTCTTTAATTAAACCTTCTGTTCCAATGTGTTGGCACTATGCCCGTTTTTTACGCATGAGAAAAACAGGGTTAACCATGAGAGGAAATTATACCTGCTTGGATTCTGCTGACAGTGCAAAGGTTTGCTGGATGTTGGAGCCCATGTTATGTTGTACGGGGTTGATGGGCACTGAGCTGTGAAGTAAAGTCTTGGTCATGTGGATGGACCGGCGTCTTGTCTTTATTTTCTCAACCCCACACACATAAACACACACATCCCAATTTTAGGTGTCTGGAATCAGCATGTACCTGGTATTTCATAGTTTCATTTAAATGACTAAAGATCAGTTTTTTATTTGTTTAACATTTTAAAGACTAATGAAAAAAAACACTGTTACAAGTTCTTAATATACAAAGTCAAACGGGTTAATTTGAAAATGCACCCTTTTCTGCCAATATTGTCATTTGTTACAATAAGCATTTTTTGCCCCACCTTATGGTTTACAAGGTTACTTCTACTCAACAACATTTTGGAGGTAAATATCATGCTTTTTACTCCACATCAAAACATAAAACATCTTTAGTTTATTTACAGACAATATATATATAATATTCAGATTATCCATTTTGCATAGTGAGTAATGAGTATTTTTACTTTTCGTACTTTAAGTATAGTATCACGCTCATACACTAAAACCTTGAATACAGGCTGATAAAGTCATTAAAGATGTACTCTTCATCGAGTCACACAACCACACATCGGTCCAGTGTAGTAATCAGATACAGTAACAGCAACATATCAGTGTTACTACCATCATGGGCGTAATTTCCACTGGGGACAGGGGGGACATGTCCCCCCCACCTTTCAAAGTCCTGTTTGTGTCCCCCCCACTTTTCAAATGTGGTTATTAGGAGGAGCTGTGTGTGTGTGTGTGTGTGTGTGTGTGTGTGTGTGTGTGTGTGTGTGTGTGTGTGTGTGTGTGTGTGTGTGTGTGTGTGTGTGTGTGTGTGTGTGTGTGTGTGTGTGTGTGTGTGTGTGTGTGTGTGTGTGTGTGTGTGTGTGTGTGTGTGTGTGTGTGTGTGTGTGTGTGTGTGTGTGTGTGTGTGTGTGTGTGGGTGCAGTATATAGGTGTGTGTTGTACAGTGTGTAGATGTGGCGGACAGACGGGTCTCAGTTGGTTTGATGTCCTTACTTTTAATACTTGTAAATACAACTTTTGGCCCGTAATTTCAATTCCCCATTTCAGCGACCAGAGAAAGAGGGGGATATATATCCAGTCTCTGATTGTGTTACGTTATTATGAGAGTGCTCTCATACTTTACATTTTATATATTTATATAAATATATTTGTGTGTGTGTGTCCGCATCTGTAGCCTGGTATTGTCTCATTATACCGCACTCTCAATGAATTCAAAGTAAATATGTGGGGGAACAATGTTCAGATGATCTAACAGAGATTATAAAATACAGCGCTATGACAAAACACTCGACAGCAGATAATGACAGCCACGTAATAATGAACAGACGTCGCTTTAATATGACCGCTCAGAGGAGAGGAGTTCTCATTTCTTTAAACATCTGCTGCTTCCCCTCGGTCCTCCGCCCGCATCTCCTGTGGGCGGGACTAAGTCTCGAGGAGGGGAGTCGAGGAGGGGAAATGTAAGAATTGAGAAGCCTCTAGGGAAATGAGTTTTAAGAGCAATGGGACGTCCTTTCCTCCGGAGCTTCACGTGAAGTGACGTCCGTTTGTGATGACGCTGCACAGCTGATCGCCTGACAGCAGGGCTGCATTCCAATAGTCCATTTAGCTTAGGAACCTTCCTAACTGAGTGAAATGACCCGGAAGTACCTCAGTGGCAGCCATGTTAAGTGCTGTTCCAATTCTCCAAATGAAAGGAAAGGAGGTTTCAAACTTCCTTTATAACCTCCTTTAGCTTAGGAACCACTGGACCTCCCTAACCAACAGGAGAAGCGAAAATGCTGTCCCACAATGCCTTGCAGCCGCAGCATTTGCCGTCACTCAACAGTCGGCCGTTCACGGACACAAACGATTATGACGGAGAAATGATATCATGAAAGTTACGGTGCTTATTAAGCATTTTAAAACGTATGTGGTAAGTTGCCAAAGTGCTTTGTTTTGAACATTCATCAGTATTATAATCAAAAAGAGAAATATGAACGTTAGTTTTTACTGAAATGATCCAATAATGTCAACATTTCACTGAGCTGTGTGGGGTTTGTTCAACTTTTAAAATATGTTTGAATGGTGATATACACAGTGATAGATGTTAAGGACTAACGTTTATAATAAATACATCTGTATTGATTTAAGATATTTTCATAGTTCATACAATCATAGTATTGGGATCATTTGTATTAATGTAGACCGGAGGGAGAGGGAGACGAGCATAAGTTTCACTTTTTTATTTCCATTCCAAATTTGGTCATGAAGAATCTGTTTCTCTGTTGTTCATAAAGCAAAGCAACAGCATCAGAGCACGGTGCAGTCTCTAGATGAGTCCGTCGTTCTTATTAAACATCCATGTTGTAGTCCGCTGTATAGAAAACTGTAGTTTCCATAGTTTCCCCACAGCAGCAGACGCACACAATGACGTCCGCTGGCGCATCATAAACACGTCGGATAGTGAAAGTGCATTCGGATTCTATAAAATACCGCAGTCTCTTCTCCTAAATCCTTTTGGATTCTCCTGTCCACTATCCCTTAACCCTGTGACGTTTCACTCAGAGGTCAAGGAATAGACGATAGGGTTAGAACTTAGGAGCTGATTTTTAAACTATCCGAACGCAACCCAGCTCTGTCCCCGTTATTTTCACACACACCCCTGCCTCTGTGTCAATATCCCGGATGAGCCCCCATGTATGTTACGCCCCTGTCTAGGGGTAGAGAGGAACAACACACACCAGTTGGAATTGGTAAATAGTATGTATCTATTATAATTAAACAGTGGCAACCAAAATAATAAAGCGTGCAGACTGGCATAAACAAAGTGCCAAACACTGAAAAAGAGAGTTTCACAGTTAATACACAGTACAGAATAATACACAAAAGGAAACCTCACTTCTAAAGTGGTATAAGTAAACGGAAAAGGCTGTACAAAAACACAGCTGCTAGTCATCAACAGGCGCTAACCGCTAAGCTACCCTGGTTCCTAATCACACAATTATATAGCAATATCACACTAAGTACAGAAGCACGAGAAATACGAGAAAATGCAACACGAGGCTAGAGGCGTCTGTCCCAATCACAGAGCCTCCCGAATGATCTCAGGCCACGGCCTTTGTACTCCTCCCCCGGAAGATGGGCCGGATGCAGGCAGGGATTGGAGGACGTCGATCCAATCACCTCTTCGGATACGAGGGCGGGACAGCCAATGACGTTGAGGGAACCGCACAGCTCATTTACATTATGCACACTAGTGCTGTAGCGACGATATATTTCCGCGTCGACGCGTCGCTACACACACGTGGGTCACCCAAAGCAAGAAGCAGTTCGCAATCGCACTTCAAACACAATGGAGACTGAAACGGCTACCACCTCCTCCTCACAGGATTGCGCACAAAGCCCTCAAACGAAAACATCTCGCCCTAGGTCTTCAAAAGCATGGGAATATTTTAAAGTTAGTCCAAAACGCAAAGATATTGTCATTTGTAGTCTTTGCCTAATGGAGTTGGCATATCACACAAGCACAACGGCTATGTTGGAACATTTAAAGCGGCAGCTAGCTGTGGTGGCTACCATTAGCAGCTAGCATTTGCTCTCCGATTTTTACATACAAATGGAATTATGGATTATAAATTCAATCATTTTTTTATACATAGACGTTAAAAACCTATGGATTAACCGATTCAGCCGCGTTTTTCTCATTTTAATACTATTGAACACGTCTTTTGATCAGATTGACAGCTACGGTGGTGAGACGATCTCCCTAGAAGCTCTGTAAAGGTACGTGTTGTGATGACTGTGTTTGCTTCCCCTGTCGCGAGTCCGGATCACTCAGTGATGATACTATATACCTACATAATCTGTGGAGTCTCAGCTTTAATCGGATATCTTGTATGTGCAGCTACGATAAGTAATAAGGGTACTTTTATCTTGAGTTCTGTGCCAATGTCCGTTAGCATTTTTCGCTCATTGGTCATTTAGATGCTTCTTATGAGACTTGTGTTTTGTTTTGGTAAACATGGTTTGTATCGTCAGTTAGCTGAGATTATTCCCGTTAATCTGGTATAACACATTAATAGGTTCTTAAATATTAAGATCCCCTGAGACACAGTATCATGAACAATTTCTTTTTTACATTACGTTTTTTTTACATTACGTTTTTTATTAATTGAACAACAGAAAAATAATGGTTAGATTAGTCGACTAATTGATCAAATAATCGCCCGATTAATCGTTTTCGAAATAATCGTTTTCGAAATAATCGTTTCCCCCAAGCACTAATGCACACACAAACAGAGTTAGTAGCACCAGGAAGCCAGCGGCTGTAACACTGATGTTCCGCTGTAACGGTGGTGGACTCATCAGAACAGAGTGGGCGAGCTGACCAATCAGAGCACACTGGGCTCACAGGGAGGGCGGGGGGGGCAGGAGCTCCAACAAGGCGTGTAGGACAGAGAGTGAATACACAGACTATACAGAGATGCTGTTTGAGAAACCAATGTGAGTTTGGAAAATTGCACAGTATAAATATATTCTAGTAGACCTCAACAATGGAATTATGATCAGTAGAAATGGCCATGACAAGGGACCTTTAATAAAACTTCCAGATTTGAGAGGAATATCAGCAACAATGTTCTGTTTTTTACACGCCTCTAACAAGGAGGATAAGGTAACAGATACAAAAATAGTTTATTTAAAAAATGTTTTCCTCCCATACACCTGCAGTCACCAGCAGATATTGAAAGTGCGTCGATAAACAGAAATTAACCAGGTTATCCCATTTTCACAGGCTCTGAGCTCATTTTAGTTTTGCAGTGCGGTGCAGGCTGAGTGAACACACTGAGCCGCAGGAGCTGATTTGTGCCGATTCCCGTGGCCTATTGCGTGCACCACGGCCAGGTGATGGTGTGGGATCCTGCATTTGGCACTTGTTACTGTTGTTTTCCCCAGAGATGCTGATCATCAAGCATGCGATGATTAAATGTCACAAAGCTCACTGTGAATAACCCTTCTCACCCACAGGCCGAGGAGTGAGGCCCGAACAACAGAGCCACAGCTCCCCTACAGCTCGCACTGCCAAACACAACTACACAGTGTGCAAAGGCTGTTTTTTCTTCATTGCATTACTGAGTCATTATGCACATTAATTAAAAAAATGTTAACCGTAGTTATTATGTAGTAGTTAGTAGTAGTACTAATGCCGCTTTCGTCTCATTAGTATGCACGAAAAAGTGACAGATGGACACGCCCATAATTATGCAAATGAGCTAAGTCCGCCTCCCATTGGCCAATGAGCTAAGTCCCGCCTCCAATTGTCCCGCCTCCCATTATTTGATGTGTGTGTTATCAGATTGGAGTGAAAAGCCCCCCCCGGCGTAGTTCTTTGATGTATTGATTAAGATAGTCTCTTGAAGTTAAGTTATTTGACCCCTGCCCTCAGAGTTGAGTAATTAGCCTTGTAATCAGATTGGAGTGAAAACCCCCACGGCGTAGTCCTTTGATGTATTGATTAAGATAGTGTCTTTGAGTTAAGGTATTTGACCCCTGCCCTCAGAGTCTAGTAATTAGCCTTGTAAGAACAATTAACACACACACACACACGTTTGGAGTTGGCCTTTTGATGTGGGGGTAGAGATAAGCATGGAATGTATGCTGATTTAGGACACTATCTGTGAGATGAGAAGGAAGAGGGACGGGGAGGAAAATTCAGAGGATGAAGAAGCAGAAAACATAACTTGTTTGTAAAACGGACAGCACGTCAGTTTCAAGGAAGATGACACCGTGTTTATGCATGACATGCAAAATATCTTGAAGCCCTATACATTTTTTTTTTAAAAGGTACAAGTATATTGTGTTGAAAATATCGCAAAAGTCGTAATATTGTATAATGTATTAGTTGCATGTTGTATTTTGCTAGAAATCACTAGGTAGTTTTTCAAAAAATATAATGGAAAAAGGAGAGAAAGACAAAAAAACAAAATATCACAGTATGTTGAAAAAATATGAAAAAAGTAATGTTGTGTTTAAAATAACATGAAAGAAATCAAAGTAACGCCTCTAAAAAAATATATTTAGAAAAGTAACGTTAGTCATGTAAAGTTATCAAGACTGCTGTGTTTCATCGAAACAGTGTTAAAATCACAAACTTGCCTTTTAGAGAGACATAAAGAAAACGAATTCCTTACAAATTAATGAATATTTTACCCGGTTAAAAAGGTTTGCATCCATTAAAGTGTAACTAAAAGTATCTTAGTAACACAAGAAAAGAGAATAAAGCATTGATGTCAACAAAACTGGATTGCTCCAATGAAATAATAAATAAATAATTTCAAAAAAGTGCTTTTAAAGAAAATGTATTCAGATAAAGTATTTTATTTTCAGAAATGTTTTAAGGTTTTAGCATACATACAAAGTGTATCTTACAGTTCCTTTGTGAGAGAATTACACACAAATCTGCAGAGTGTCACTAAAAAGTTTTACACAGTGACTGACATTCTGTATGGGGGGTTCACACCTGAGCTGCTGCAGGGGGTGAGTATGTTTGGCTCTCGGGGGGATGGTGTGTTAAGAGTCAGATTCTTAACGAAATCTTTACACATAAATCTGCCGAGTGTCTGTAAAAAGTCTTAAAATCAAAAAACTTGCTTTTTAGAGTCAGAATCCTAACGAAATCTCCTCAAATAGAGCACTTCATGGTAGTGGTCTGCTTTTATACACAAAAGTGTATCTTTTCAGTAACTTTCTCAGAGAATTTAAGCAGGCAGAACCGACAGACATCTTCAGATTCAGGATCTTCTTCCTCTGAAAACGAGGGGCCCAAGAGGCCGACAGCAGGGCCGGGAGCCAAAAACGGGGATGTGAGGAGGAGACGCAGCCGAACACCGTCACCACGGAGGAGACACAGAGATACCTCCCCAAGGAAAAGATGCTCTCCATCTCCTCCACGCAGACGGCGCTTCCCGTCTCCCCCACGACGTCGCAGATCTCCTTCTCCTCCTAGACAAAGGTCCCCTTCCCCGCCTCCCCGTCGTCGTTCTCCATCCCCCAGACGATATTCTCCCCCTATCCAGCGTTGCTACAGCCCCTCACCTTTGCCCCCACAGAAGAGGAAAATGTCTAGCTCTCCCCCAAAGCGCTCTTCTCCAGTGGCCAAGCGACGCCCCTCCAGGTCCCCCAAGCGCAGAAACTCCCCTCCTATCCTCATCTCCACCCAGATCCCGGACGAGCCCCCATATGTTACGACCCGCCTCCCTACTCAATAGTAGTGGCTCGTGAGGCAGTCCAAAACATAAAACAAAAATACACAACACGTAGGCACTAAACTGTGATCGTACATTTATTGCCACAATCATAAAACTAGTGATGTTACGTATTGCGCCGAGGCCTCGGAGCGTGTGTCGAGTAATCCCCGAAGCTTTTTGTGAAGCATGTATCGAGGCTTGTATCGTTTTGGGCCAGTGACGTCATCGATGACAAACGAAGCCTCGCTGCCTGTCGATACCACGTGACTGCTTCAGGAAGCGATTCAGATCGGTTGAACCGTTGAACCACAACACTCATAATACCCATGGATGTATAATAAGAATCACATTATCCTTCCTGTCCCGGGCCCGGTGACACGATGGAATCAAGAGAGACCCTCACTTACATAGGTTGGAACATGTCAATAAGTAGCCTATAAATGGATGCAAGCATAAATAAATGTAGGAATAAAAACATAAACAAATAAATGAATAAATACAGGAATACATGTGTGTCAATGTTTTCAGGAAGATTTAATGTGTGTGCTGCGGCTCAGCTGGAAAGCAGTTGACTCATGACCGCAGGGTCCCTGGTTCAATGACTGCCCAATACGTATTTGTTGTTGTTTATAAAAGCTACAGCTAAATGAGATAATGTAGTTAATAAATGTATTCTTTGGTATGGTTTAGCCTTTCTCCGGCTACAACATGGTTACGTTTAAGAATATTATTAAGGAATACAAATCCCTCTTTGCAATGTTTACCAGCCTCCTTAGGATTTTCAATCACAATCATTCAACTGGAATAAAAACAATATTGTTAACATGAAAATATGATTTTATGTTCGTTGTTTAGAGTTATTCTAAGGCTTTACTCAATGGGAACTCGGAATGAGATAGAGCACACTGTTGAGATGTCCAATCTGCCTGTTTTACACACTTTGACCAGCAGGGGGTTTGTGTTCAGATGAAGCCCGTGATGAAGCCTCATGAGATGAACCCTTTTGCGAACCAATTGGCTGGAAAGCTTCAAAGCTTCATAAGGCTTCATCGCGCCATCACTAGCGGTTAGATCACCGGACGACAGAGTCGGTCTCCGTGTGCACAGACAGGGCTGCTGTTAACGTCTGTACAACGGAACTGTGCCAAAACTACGCCAACCGGCTGCGGAGGGAGACTCCCCCCTTCACTGGAGAACTGCGCTAAAACAGCTGATCACAACGTTCACACTCTGTGGTCACGAACGGCCCGTCCACACAGCGGCGTGCGCTGACGATTGCCGGCGGGCGTGTCTGAAACTCGACCAACAACCAATCACATGAATCTCCCGCCCCTGACACACAAGCAGCGGTTTGATTGGCTAGAGCTTGTACTGGCATATGATTCGATTGGCTGACGCCTCGCCGAGGCGTCAAAAGTTGAACATTGCTCAACTTTTGCAGCGAGCCACGCCAGCTACGCTCCACGTCGCTTCCCACGATGCATTTCGGCTAAAAGTGACGTCACCCCATTCAAAGTGAATGGGGAAGCGTCAACGCACGCCGCTGTGTGGACGGGCCGGAAGTACTCCACTAGCCGCCCCCCCCTCTGTCGACTTTCCTGAAGTACTCCCCCGTTGATAGAAATCAACACGTCATGAATTAAGACCCCACGGTTTGATGATTGATAGGTGTGTGGGCTGTCTTTCATTTTGACATGCAGAAAAATGTTATAATAAACATAGATACTGTGTTAAATGGATATATCCGCCTTCTTCCATTTATCTTTCCATTCCCACAACAATATACATAAATAAATGGCATATTTTGGACATAGTTCGAATGGTGATTAATCATCTTTAATTAATTTTTAAGCTGTGATTAATCTGATTAAAAATGTAATCGTTTGACAGCCCTAATTAAAATATAAATCAACTAATTATTTATAATGAGGTATAATTATAGTTTAAACTATCCATCAATTTCTAGTGTAATTAAAAGCTCCACCTTTACAAGCTACAACATTAAAGTAAGTGTACTGCATTCATTATTATAATCAAATATAATCTAATGTTATTAGATTACTAAAATGGGCCATTCTGTATTATGAGTATACCTAGAATATAGTTTTATGTTTATGCCATACTTACTTAATTTGAATATAGCCAAAAAGGCCTCTTTCTTCTTGCAAAGTATATATGTCAACAACAGTGTGGTAATAGTACTTTAACATAAGGCAAGGCAAGGCAAGTTTATTGATATAACACATTTCAACACAAGGTAATTCAAAGTGCTTTACAAAAATGTAAGACATTAAATTATAAAATGATATCTAAAAACACTCATTTAAAAGCAATGATATAAAATGACATTTAAAAACACTAATTTAAAAGCAAAGATACATGAATAAAAGTTACATAGTGAGATACACACATCTGAAATGTTTAGGTCTGACTCTCAATCATTGCTAACTTTTTAGCAGAAATTGTTTTCTATCACCTCCCTTTCTTTCTACTTTCTTGTTTAACTTGTCCTTTAGTTATTTAAAGTGTTTCATGCTAAACAAACCCCCCTTTGGAAAATTATAATCTGACCCCATGGTACCATAGGTTTCAACGAAACTATTCCTCTTGCTTATTTTTAAATGCACTAGTTAAGTTTACCTTGTCTTTCTAGGACTTTTTTTGTGTCCTCCGCGAACCAGGGTCTTGAAACCAAAACGGCACATGTAGGGGACTTTAACCACCTACGAGGGGACTTTAACCCCAATAATGACTTTAACTCATACTCCAAGGCAATTCAAAGTGCTTTACAAAAATGAAAGACATTAAGAAAATGGCATTAAAAAGCAAATATAATAATAAAAGTACAGTGTTTAAGATATGAATATATCAATTAAAAGCAGCGGCAAAAATAAAAGTCTTCACCCTGGATTTAAAAGTATTCAGAGTTGCAATGGACCGGCAGGTTTCTGGGAGTCTGTTCCAGATGTTTGGAGCATAATAACTGAACGCTGCTTCTCCATGTTTAGTTCTGACTCTGGGGACAGAAAGCTGACCAGTCCCTGAAGACCTGAGAGATCTGGATGGTTCATAATTTAGCAGAAAGTCAGAAATGTATTTTGGGCCTAAGCCCGCTTTATAAACCAGCAGCAGTATTTTGAAATCAATTCAAAAACTACCCTTTCAATGATTTTTGAACATAAGTCAAAGTAAATTCTCATAAGTAAAAGTAAATTCTCTATGCATAGTAAGAAACTATATCCTATTTGACCAGATTCAGTTCACTATTTGAACAAAATATAATCAACAAATAAGTTATGATTTAGGCTAATATTATGAGTTGGTCTAGGACTTTATTAGTTTCCAGGGTGAGGGACTAATAAAGTCCTAGCATTACATACAGATTTGATGCACATATTTCAAAAATAACGTAGGCCTACATGAATCCATCAATAATAACGAGGGTAATAATTCAACAATATAATATATATCCATCTAAAATGGGCTTCATAATGAGTACTTTTGTTACTATTTCTAATGATTACATCTTTAAACTTTTACTTAGGCTAAGTATATTTGAGAATACAGGACATGTACTTGTACCTTGTTAAATTACTATATTTCTGTCAAAGGGAAGAGATGGGGGCTCCCTCTGCTGGAGGAGCTTGTTATTGTTTTATCAACACAGATCAAATAAACTCAGTAATAGTTTACACATAACTAAAATCCGTGCTGTGCAACAGTCCTGTAGTAAATCCTACTTTCATGAAGGCTTGATATTTCAAGTATTTGTTAAAATAGTTTCAGGGAGGGGCTGATTTGACTGTTCACATTTGACACTATATTTTGATGCTTTTTATTTATTTAAAGGGGACATATCATGCTATATTTGAACAATATATTTTAGGGCCATACCTATATAAAGTATATAAATATAGTTTTCAAAATACCAAACAGATCCTGCATTTTAGCCATGCCTCATTTCGCTCTATTCGCTCTTTCCAGCGCTGTTTTTGCAGAGGGCTGATTCTGTGAGCTGCAGCTGACCACGCCCCCCTGCAGGAGAGGGGAGCGTGCTTTGAGATCAGCTGCTGGGCTGTCAGAAGAGGGGGAGAAAAAGAGATCTCCGTCCTCCGTGTTTTATTCTTATAGAAGTAAGAAGAGAAGTGATGGGGCAGAAACCCTCCTTTTTACGCAGCGGTCCAGACATAGACATCAAACGGCGACACATATTCAGTTGCCAGTTACTTTGGCATTAGGGCAGGGATATCTAGATACTTTCCAAGGTTTGACATAATGAATTGTGCTACTTTTAAAGCAAGCAACGATGTTTTCAAATCTGTAATCAAAAAGCTCCTCAAAAACGCTATCGAAGCAGTTCCTGCCGTTGCTACGTTAATTCAAACTCAAACAGTAACAACGGACTATTTTTCTTAGCGGATGCATGTCAATTTAAATCAATACAACTATTTTTTAAATCAATACAATAATTTTCTAAATCCATAAAAGCATTTAAATTAATATTGGGAGTCATATCGTTACTTTGTTGAGAATGTGGCCATGTAATAATAATGTGCCTTCATGCCGATCTAGATCCCTCCGCTTCGTGTCGGGCTCCTGATCAGCCTGTCGGTGTTCTTTTCCCCATAATGACCGCGTCGCTGCACATTATCCCTTACATATGATTATATAGAGTCATTATTCATTTGTTTTAAAGTAGGAGGCGCAAACGCTTGCCTTGGGGAGGGAGAAAAAGAGCCACAGCGGAGAATAAACAGAAGGGCAACCATGGCAACCATGCAAGGGAAGTCTTCTTCGCTGCTTTTGTGGCAGACTACAGCGCCACTTACAGGCCTGGCATATGTACTACAGCGTCTCCAGCGTCTCCAGCGCTTTCGAGCGCAATGGCCGGCCGTGGCCCAACCACTCATTCCCCTGATAGGTGGAGAATTGACCACTAAGCGGAGCACCCCTTTTGTGACGTAGAAAAGAATTCAATTCTGGATCAGTCTGTATCAGATCCGTTACAGCCCCTTTTTTAGAGATTTGGGTATAGAGGAAAAGAGAGAGGATTTTATTTTCTGACACTTGGTGAGTTCCCTGACACACCGGGGACACATATTCATGTATAAAAGACATACAAGAGTGCATTTTGCATGATAGGTCCCCTTTAAATATTTCATTAGGCCATACCAATGGGAATACACTTGTAAGGTTTACATTCTCATTGCATGTTCATTTATCTTCTACCTTTTTTAACACTGATCTTTTGTCTCATAAAGGCTTGCTGACTACAGTACATCTAGCTGAGTTTAATGTATGCATCATATTACTTTCAATAGATTATGGAGAACCAGCCAGGGGTATTTTTGTTTTGTTTTTTGTATGGAGTCATCAGCACTAAATGTGTGAGAAAAGACGATGAGTAGCACATTTAAGGTGTAACATGAAACACTTAATATTTGCTTATGTTAGTTAAAAGTGTCAGCTAACAGCTCTGTTACTACCTCTGACATTGTGAACTTTCACCCCTCACTGTATGCCGTTTTGGTGATTTATAGCTGAAATATGTCAAGATGTATAAGTTAAACTGGGTTAGAAGAGGGAACTGTAGGCCTTTTGATAGACTATTTTAAAGATCCTGTGTCATGGCCATTTATACTGATCATAATTCCATTGTTGAGGTCTACTAGAATACATTTATAATGTGCAATGTTCCAAACTCACATTGGTTTCTCATACAGCATCTCTGTATAGTATGTGTATTCACTCTCTGTCCTAAACGGCTTGTTGGATCTCCTGCCCCCCCCCTCCATGTGAGCCCAGTGGCCGTCTGTGTGAGACAGCGAGACACAGCGAAACCCAGCCTGAGACACACACACACCCGCAGCCTGGCTGGGAGTTTGTGTCTTCCCAGGCTGAGTTCCGCGGTGTCTCGCCGACCCCACACCAGTGAGCCAGCTCACAGTGTCCCGCTCCTCGCAGCAGCGAGCCTCGCAAAGTCCCGCCAAGTGTGTGTGTGTGTGTGTGTGTGTGTGTGTGTGTGTGTGTGTGTGTGTGTGTGTGTGTGTGTGTGTGTGTGTGTGTGTGTGTGTGTGTGTGTGTGTGTGTGTGTGTGTGTGTGTGTGTGTGTGTGTGTGTGTGTGTGTGTGTGTGTGTGTGTGTGTGTGTGTGTGTGTGTGGTGTGTGTGTGTGTGTGTGTGTGTGTGTGTGTGTGTGTGTGTGTGTGTGTGTGTGTGTGTGTGTGTGTGTGTGTGTGTGTGTGTGTGTGTGTGTGTGTGTGTGTGTGCAGGGCCGGCCCTGACCAATTTGCCGCCCTAGGCAAGATTTTAGCTGGCGCCCCCCCCCCCCCAAAATGCAGACACTCACTATTTTTTTTTTTTTTTTTATATTTATTTGACAGGGACAGTGCACATTAATTGACATTTCTGTAACTGCGCCAGAGTTAGCCAACAGGCTATTTTTCGTCTGTAGTCCCTGGACAGATGTTAAAAGTCATCCTAAAAACAAAATTTCACTTCAAATAACAGGTAAATACTATTAGTAAAACAACATTCAACAGAGATACTTATATTATGATAAAAGCATATATAAAAACATAAAAACTAAACTAAAATACAAGCATATATAAAAACATAAAAACTAAACAAAAATACAAGCATATACATAAAAACTAAAATACAAATTCACAAAGCAGACAGATACAGGTCAAGGCATATAAACAGAGCGTTGCCATGTACAGATTGTGTCAGTGTTGACAGAGCTGACTTTCCACTAACCATGTTTTTAAATTAGATTTAAATAAACTGCAGGTGTTTTGTTCTCTAATCTTTACCGGGATTGAGTTCCACTGCAGCTTTAAAAGAAAAAGAAGATTGGCTGAATGAACTCTTCCTTAATTGAACAATGCAGTCTCCTCTTGTTGCAGCTCTTGTTGACCTGCAGGTGTGCGTATGGTGATAAAATGTCTGAGCGGAGGTGAGGTAAGGCCGTGTATTATTTTGTACATGAGGCAAGCATTTGCATATCTCATTACATGTTCCAGCTCAACAAGTTATATTGTGTGAGTATTGGGCAATGACGAGAATAAACTGACTTCTTATCTACTATTTTAATTGTTTGTTTGTATAATGATTCCAGGGGTTTAAGAGTGGTTGTACGGCATGTGACCAGGTTGTTAAGCAGTATGTGATATGAGATAGAACCATAGAGTGGATGTACATCAGAGCCGCCTCTGTTGACATGCAGTTCCCGGTAAACCTCAAGTTGAACAGACTGAATTTGACCCTGTTGCAAACCTTTTTCACCTGAGCCTTAACATTGAGTCTTGAATCAATTAAGACCCCCAGGTATTTGTACTGTGAGACCAGTGTTAATTTCGTTAACGAAAACTATGACGAAAAATGTTCGTCAACGACCTTTTTTACATGACTAAAACGAGACGATGACGAGCTAAAAATAGATTCTTGATAACGAAAACTATGACGAAATGTAAATGTAGTTTTCGTTGACGAGACGAGACGAGACGAAGGTGTTAAGGGTGGACTATCGGACATTAAAAATGCAGGATATTATTTTCCTCCAATTGTCCGTCTTCTCTTTCAAAATGCATCCCTGTCATTGGTTGAATTATTTGGGATTCTGGGAATTTGCACACCTCACTCACCCCCGCCCACCCCAGCTTCACTGCAGCAGCACAGGTGGTGATGATATCCAAACAGTGAAGATGACGGATTCAGCGAAAGCGCTTTTAGTTTTTGGTCGCAAAAAAAGAATAGATATATGGACTAGAAAATAAAACACACTGCACTGCAACTGCGGGAGAAGGAGAGACGCCATGTGGCTTCAAATTAGTTGGGAAGAATACGACTAACCTGAAGAGGCACTTGAAGGCGCACCATCCTGCTATTTATGCCACGGTAAGTTAGCTAACTGTAACGTTACATGATAAGTCGTAACTAACTTGTATGTGGTAACGCTAACTAAGCATATACATTTGCTAACGTTAAGTCTATGTTACTGGGCAGTCTGCATTTGCAAGTTGCCATTGCCAATGCAGACTGCTAGCTAGTCACTAGTTACTAGAGGCAAATGTACTAACTATCTATGTTAGCTTAGCCTTTCTTGCAAACACGTTTTCAGTTTCCGGTAGCAAATGAATGATTCTGGCAAGTTCCAGGCTAATGTTGGCTGGGCTTGCATTGCAATAACTATCTAGTCACTGCAATTATTGTGTGTTTTTTAAGAGTACACGGCAATTTATTTGGAAAATACTTTCTTATCTCTAAGGCCAGGTAGGCATATATAATAGGCTAGTTGTATTGTATTATCACATAATTAGAATCTTCAAAATCTAAACTTGATATTATTGATATACTATATTTTAATGATAATACTATTACCAAAGGCATATTTTAAAGGGATTAGCCTACATTTAATTAATTGGAATTCATCTGTAGGCGTTGTAGTTCTGTATAGGGAGTAATTATGCAATCTTATTTTTCCTCACCTAGATCCCAGAGACGAGTACTCCAAAACAGCAACCTGGTGCAAAGAATAAACAGTCAACTATCCCAGCAGCGTTCTCTTCCTCAGGACCAAAATATAAAGCAGACTCGCTGGAACAAGGCACCAAAGAAAAGGTCATTGCCCAGTGGATTGGATGCACCGGTCTACCTGCCCGTACAGTTGAGGATGAGGATTTCATCCTTATGATAGTGTAAGGATTTGCAGTACTCCATTCCTTCTGCTTCCCTTTTTGTTTGTTGTCTGTCTGTCTGTGTTTGTCTCCCGGGCTGGGCGTGGTTGACCTACTTCTGGTTCCTGCCAATTCATCTCCGCAGCTGCTTCTCATTCATCCTGATCATCTACTCATCCACACCTGCTTATTAACCCGGTCTCCTCATCCAGTCTCCACCAGTTCGTCGTCAAGATTACACTGGTAAACGTATTGCTTTCTAGCTTAGCCTGACACAACTCTGGAATAAGTTTTTGTCTTACCTGTTTGTCTCTCTATCCAGAAACCCATCATCACCTCCTCCGCTAGCCACGTCCAGCCACTTCCTCGTCGGATTCATCCGCTCTCCACGCTACCCGCTCCAGCCGACTCGCTCCCCTCGCTCTGAAACCCCTGCTCGCCACACTCCTGTCTGGTAGGACAAACACTAACCCTTACTCCAACCTACTCGCTCTCGGGAGCGTACAGACTCAGGCTCAAGCCACCTCTCATCTGCCGGGCGATATCCCCAGCTCACTCCGGAGCCTCGGCTGAGGATCTCCATTCCCTAGTTTTTGAATCCCCTTTCCTGGACTATATTACTCAGTTAATATCCCCTGTCACGATACAAGAATAAACCTTTTGCTACAAACTCCTGTTTTTCTGTCCGTGTTTGTATTGTGGGTTCAGTCCTGAAAAGCGATCACGGAGCTTAACAGAACGAACTGGTCATAAAATGAACCCCACAAACACCGGACCGGACTCTTCCACTGTCCAGCACGCCCTGTCTCATCAAGGCAATCTGTTGGGTCAACATGAACAGTTAATCCGTGCATTGGTGGAAAGTAACCAATCCATGGCTCTGCACATCTCCAACCTGGCTGCTCAGATCTCCAACCTGACGACAGCAGCTATAACTCCTGCCCCCTCTAATCCCCCTCCAGTACCCACTCCATGCCGGGATTTCCCCATCACCGACCCTGAGCCGTTTCATGGTGAAGTGGAGAAATGCAGGGGATTTATCTTTCAGTGCAGCAAGGTGTTTCGCCAGCGCCCCCAGTCTTTTTCTTCTGATGTTACCAAGATAAACTATGTGTTGAGTTTGCTTCGTGGTAAAGCCTTAATTTGGGCTGAGGCACTAAATTCATCAGTGGATTATGACAGCCTTTCTTTTGGAGTTTTTTCTGAACAACTGTCTTTAGTTTTTGATCACACTGACTATTCTGGCTCGGCTGACAATCGTCTGCTTAGGATACAGCAGGGGAATCGGACCGTGGCAGATTACTCCATTGAGTTTCGTACACTGGCGGCAGAAGCCCGATGGGACGAGGCGGCTCTAAGGGCAGTGTTCGTTAAAGGATTAAAGGAGCAACTGAAGGACGAGCTGGCCGCTCGAGATGTGCCAGCAGACCTTCAATCCCTGATTGATTTGGTTTCTCGTCTCGACAGCCGGCTAAGGGAACGTCGTGCGGAGCGAGGACAGCGTCCACCAAGTGCCTTTTTCAGTAAGCCGAGCTATCCTCCCAGAAGTGCTCCCTTTGATTCCACACCATCTGCGTTTTCCTCGCCATCTCACATGCCCACCTTGGATAAGGAGGAAGCGATGCAGGTGGGAGGTGCAGGATTATCACCTGAGGAACGCCTTCGCCGCATGAGGGCAGGAGGGTGCCTGTATTGTGGCAAACTGGGGCATCTCCTGGCCGGTTGCCCTGTCCGCCCAAACGCAGGTGCTCGTCGGTGAATGTGGGGGTCCTGACGAGTACACTTCCTACCTCAATTATTGCCCCTACTTTGCGCCGTTTCCTCATACCTGCCAGACTCTGTTCCAACTCTCAGACCTTGCCCCTTTCCGCCCTCATAGACTCTGGTGCTGAGGACAGTTTTGTGGACCTGGAGCTTGCCAACCAGCTGGGAATTAAATTGGAATCCTTATCGGACCCCATGACTGCTTATGCCTTAAATGGCCAACGCATCTCTAGGGTGACCCAGCAGACCTTACCGGTAACTCTGTTTATTTCGGGGAATCACAGAGAACAGATCCAACTAAAGGTCATTTCCGCTCCATCTACCCCGTTGGTTCTTGGTTACCCTTGGCTTCGCGCTCACAACCCTCATATTGATTGGGCTGGAGGAAGGATAATTGCTTGGAATCAGAAGTGTCACCTTAACTGTTTGCAATCAGCTGTACCTCCATTTCCTGCTAAGCCAGTGTCTGCTCCTTGTGATTCTTCTGATGTGGATTTATCTGGCGTACCTGAGGTTTACCACAAGCTGGGGGAAGTTTTCTGCAAGGATAAGGCTCTTTCTCTCCCTCCTCACCGTCCATATGACTGCCCCGTCAATTTGCTTCCTGGAGCGCAGTTACCAACAAGCAAGCTCTATAATCTGTCCCGGCCTGAGAGAGAGGCCATGGAGAAATATATCGGTGATTCTCTGGCTTCTGGAATAATCCGTCCTTCTTCCTCCCCTCTGGGTGCGGGGTTTTTCTTCGTGGAAAAGAAGGATAAATCACTACGTCCCTGTATTGACTTCCGGGGATTGAATAACATCACTGTGAAAAACAAGTACCCACTTCCCCTGATTAACTCTGCTTTTGAGCCTCTCCAAGGTGCCACCATCTTCTCAAAGCTGGATCTCAGAAACGCTTACCACTTGGTTCGGATCCGCCAAGGTGATGAATGGAAGACCGCCTTTAACACTCCCCTTGGCCACTTTGAGTACCTTGTCATGCCCTTCGGACTCTCTAATGCCCCAGCAGTTTTTCAGTCCCTGGTGAATGATGTTTTGCGGGATTTCCTCAACCGGTTTGTTTTCGTTTACATTGACGATATCTTGATCTTTTCCAAGAGCCTGGAGGAACACCAGAATCACGTCAGCCAGGTTCTACAGAGACTGCTAGAGAACAAGCTGTACGTCAAGGCTGAGAAGTGTGAGTTTAACCAGGAACGTGTCAGCTTCCTTGGATTTATCATCAGACAAGGCAGGCTGGAGGCGGATCCTGGAAAGATTCTTGCTGTCTCCGAGTGGCCAGTCCCCACGACGCGGAAGGAATTGCAGAGGTTCCTGGGTTTCGCCAATTTTTATCGCCGGTTCATTAAAGACTTCAGCAGGATCGCAGCTCCACTCTCCAGTCTCACTTCCATCAAGGTCAGGTTCTCCTGGACCTCTGAGGCTAACGAGGCCTTTCTCAGACTCAAGTCTCTGTTCACTTCGGCCCCCATCCTCATCCAGCCGGACTCTAGCAAACAATTTGTTGTTGAGGTTGACGCATCAGACATCGGAGTCGGCGCTGTCCTGTCTCAGACAGCAGGGCCAAACAACAGGCTTCACCCGTGTGCGTTTTTCTCTCGCCGTCTCTCCCCTGCGGAGAGAAACTATGATGTGGGCAACAAGGAACTGCTGGCAGTGAAGATGGCTTTGGAGGAGTGGAGACACTGGCTTGAGGGCAGTGAGCAGCCATTTCTGGTTTGGACAGACCATAAAAATTTGGAATACATCCAGTCAGCCAAGCGGCTGAACTCCCGACAAGCTAGGTGGGCTCTCTTCTTCGGCCGCTTCAACTTCTCCCTCACCTATCGCCCTGGTTCCAAGAATACCAAGCCCGATGCTCTGTCCAGATCGTTCTCGTCTGTGAGTCCAGTAACCTCTGTTGACTCAATACTCCCCCTGAGTTGTGTTGTGGGAGCCATCACCTGGGAGATTAGTAATTCCATTCAAGAGGCCCTTTTGGAACAACCCGACCCAGGAAGCGGGCCGCCTAACCGTCAGTTTGTTCCCGACTCTGTTCGTTCCCAAGTCCTGCAGTGGGTCCACAGTTCCCGTTTCTCGAATCACCCCGGTGCCAATCGAACACTTTCTCTCCTCCGAAGACACTTCTGGTGGCCTACAGTCGACAGAGACACAAAGGAGTTTGTGTCAGCTTGCACAACCTGTGCTAGGAACAAGGCCTCCCATCAGAAACCCGCTGGGCTGCTCCAACCCCTTCCAATCCCTAGTCGACCCTGGTCACATATAGCCCTGGACTTTGTCACCGGTCTGCCTCCCTCTCAAGGGAACACAACCATTCTAACAGTCGTTGATCGTTTCTCCAAGTGTGCACACTTTGTTGCTCTACCCAAGCTCCCTTCAGCCCTGGAGACCTCCAAACATCTAACACAGCATGTTTTCCGTCTACACGGTATCCCAGCTGACATTGTCTCCGACCGGGGTCCACAATTCACATCTCAGGTTTGGAAGGCTTTTTGTCAGTCTCTTGGAGCTTCAGTTAGTCTAACATCTGGCTTTCATCCCCAGTCCAACGGCCAAACTGAGAGGGCAAATCAGGACCTGGAGTCTGCTCTCCGCTGTGTGGCTAACAGTAATCAGAGGACCTGGAGCTCCCACCTACCGTGGGTGGAGTACTCACATAATTCCCTCACCTCATCTGCCACGGGACTCTCACCCTTTGAAGCCTCTCTGGGATACCAGCCACCCCTGTTCCCCGAAGAGGAGAGTGAGTTGGCTGTTCCTTCTGTCCAGCAACATGTCCAACGTTGCCGTAAGATCTGGAGGGACACCCGCTTGGCTCTCCTCCAAGCATCCGCCAGGAGTCAACAGTCAGCCAACCGCCGTCGACATGTTGCTCCCCCTTACGCCCTTGGACAATCGGTATGGTTGTCCTCCAAGAACATCCCCCTCCTCACTGAGTCCAAGAAACTGTCCCCTCGGTTTATTGGTCCCTTCCCCATTGTGCGACTCATCAATCCCTCTGCTGTCCGTTTAAGGCTCCCCAGAAATATGAGAATCCATCCCACTTTCCATGTCTCTCAAATCAAGCCAGCTCTCACCAGCGACCTGTGCCCTCCGGCCGTTCCCCCTCCTCCCCCCCGTGTCATCGATAACCATCCAGCCTACTCCGTGCGGCGTCTCCTGGATGTTAGACGCCGGGGTAGGGGTCTACAATACTTGGTGGACTGGGAGGGCTACAACTTGGAGGAACGTTGTTGGGTTCCTCGTTCTCGAGTCATGGACCCAGTCATGGTCAGGGAATTCCACAGGGCCCATCCTGACAGGCCTGGTGGTCGCCAGGAGGCTCCCGTTGAGGGGGGGGTACTGTAAGGATTTGCAGTACTCCATTCCTTCTGCTTCCCTTTTTGTTTGTTGTCTGTCTGTCTGTGTTTGTCTCCCGGGCTGGGCGTGGTTGACCTACTTCTGGTTCCTGCCAATTCATCTCCGCAGCTGCTTCTCATTCATCCTGATCATCTACTCATCCACACCTGCTTATTAACCCGGTCTCCTCATCCAGTCTCCACCAGTTCGTCGTCAAGATTACACTGGTAAACGTATTGCTTTCTAGCTTAGCCTGACACAACTCTGGAATAAGTTTTTGTCTTACCTGTTTGTCTCTCTATCCAGAAACCCATCATCACCTCCTCCGCTAGCCACGTCCAGCCACTTCCTCGTCGGATTCATCCGCTCTCCACGCTACCCGCTCCAGCCGACTCGCTCCCCTCGCTCTGAAACCCCTGCTCGCCACACTCCTGTCTGGTAGGACAAACACTAACCCTTACTCCAACCTACTCGCTCTCGGGAGCGTACAGACTCAGGCTCAAGCCACCTCTCATCTGCCGGGCGATATCCCCAGCTCACTCCGGAGCCTCGGCTGAGGATCTCCATTCCCTAGTTTTTGAATCCCCTTTCCTGGACTATATTACTCAGTTAATATCCCCTGTCACGATACAAGAATAAACCTTTTGCTACAAACTCCTGTTTTTCTGTCCGTGTTTGTATTGTGGGTTCAGTCCTGAAAAGCGATCACGGAGCTTAACAGATAGAGACCTTCGATAAGAGGAGAAGTGCTTTCCTCAAACTGAATAGAGATCAGTAGGCTAAAAAGTTGTTAATGCTACTACGGATGTCTGTACTTTGTCTGTTACTTTATATGAGAGTGCACTACAGAGGTGGTTCCCTCTGATTGTTTATAAGGCCAAGTTTATTCAAGGTTTATCTTATTCTATAGGTATGTACTGTATGCACTTTCAACATTTTTATTTTATTTGTAGGTACAGAAACGTATAATGTTAAGGTGAGGGATAGTTTTATACAACAATTTATACTTTATAATTTATACAAGTTACTGCTTTGCACTGCATCTTGTGAGGGATGACCCTCTGTTCTGACAAGTTACTGACACACCATTGATAAATGTAGAGGGTCTACAATGGACTACAGTTTGAGTCACTGAGCTAACTCAAGTCTGTAATTTTCGTGATCCAAAACTTCAGGTGTCATGTCATTGTTCATCATTTATTGCTCTG
Organism: Pseudochaenichthys georgianus; assembly: GCF_902827115.2. NCBI lineage: Eukaryota > Metazoa > Chordata > Actinopteri > Perciformes > Channichthyidae > Pseudochaenichthys > Pseudochaenichthys georgianus. The sequence goes on from NC_047503.1 coordinate 42,204,016, forward strand.
TTTTGGGCATACGTGTCTTCACTTTTATTGGAGGTTTCGGAAAATAAATATAAGGCTAAAAATAAATAATGTTTTGGTTCTTGACTTGGAGTAAAGAACATTCCACTATGTTACCAGTACCACTTGTATCTATGTGTATGCACTATCCTTACCTTAGAGGATCAGCAAGGACAACACAACAGTATTGCACCAATGTGAGAGGCTAGAGATATCAAACTAACTAAGTAAAGGGTTAAGAGAGTGAAATGTTGCTTTACAAATTTCAACACTTGATACGGTCACCTTGATTCCAATTTCAGATACCTGTATTTGCCTAACTGAATTGGTTTAAAGAGAGAAAACATTTTGACTTGAAGTTAACTAAAATGTAATTTTTCATCGACTAAAACTGGACTAAAACTAGACTAAAACGTTTTGAGTTTTCGTCGACTAAAACTAGACTAAAACGTTTTGAGTTTTCGTCGACTAAAACTAGACTAAAACTATAAAGGATAGAAATGACTAAAATGTGACTAAAACTAATAACCATTTTCGTCTAAAGACTAAGACTAAGACTAACTCAAAAATAGCTGCCAAAATTAACACTGTGTGAGACCACCTGTAGCCTCTCCCCGGACACAAACACATCTGGCTCAACGCAGGAGGACTTGGTTTTGGTGAAGAACATACATACAGTTTTAGTTTTTACTATGATTCGCACGTGCATGGTTGTGGCATGACCACAAAAACAAAGATATTGACACAAGATGTGTGCAACTGTATTTAGTTTCCTATCCATTTGAACATGATTTAAGTGGGGGGGGGGGGGGCATGCACCCCGGGAAGACTTTTTCTTTTTTATATTGAAGTTAAAAGCATCAATCTGGTGCACTTTGAGAGCAACATTAGGAGATCTATGGATACATCTCTCAACACCCAGATGAAACAGAACTGTAAGCAGATTTTCTTTTTCTTTATGGATATTTTACAAATCACTCTCCTTTCAAACTGTATTCTTGTTTATTAATAACATCTTTTTTGTACTGTCAGTATTTTATACCTGTTTTTCACCTGTTCTCTTATTTTTTTATAACTATAATGATCATATAAAGGTGTGCCTTTACCTCACTGAGCTGAGGTTATCAGAGCCTCTCAGTCTTTCAGGAGAGAGCTCTCTAAAGCTCTCCCCCCCCCCCCCCCCCCCCCCCTCGCGGCCGCTTACACAGTAAATTCCAATGTTAATAAAAGCACACAGAAGCTGTGTACGTTTTTTGGGAGTTTGATTTATTTTATTTTTATGGGTGCTGTACGCAATATAGGCGTAGTTCTGTTAGTATAAGATTATAAGATGTACTTTGTTGATCCAAAATCGGGAAATTGTGTTGTTATGAAATTAAAAAAAAAAAAAAAAATGTATTTCTAACTTCTTTTTTTTTTCAATTTTCGGCGCCCCCTATGGGTTGATGCGCCCTTAGCATTCGCCTATACTGCCTATGCCGAGGGCCGGCCCTGTGTGTGTGTGTGTGTGTGTGTGTGTGTGTGTGTGTGTGTGTGTGTGTGTGTGTGTGTGTGTGTGTGTGTGTGTGTGTGTGTGTGTGTGTGTGTGTGGTGTGTGTGTGTGTGTGTGTGTGTGTGTGTGTGTGTGTGTGTGTGTGTGTGTGTGTGTGTGTGTGTGTGTGTGTGTGTGTGTGTGTGTGTGTGTGTGTGTGTGTGTGTGTGTGTGTGTGTGTGTGTGTGTGTGTGTGTGTGTGTGTGTGTGTGTGTGTGTGTGTGTGTGTGTGTGTGTGTGTGTGTGTGCGCGCGCAACACGTTCTCACTCTCATCCCGTCACATATTGACGGACGGTCAGGGCCCCTCCCCGTCGCTATATTACGTACAGGGTACCCCTTTCCCGTCATTTTCTACGGGCAGGGCGTCCCATAGACCTTCATTGCGGACACAGTGGACCCCTTGCCCGTCAGGCTTCTACGGGCAGGGCGTCCCATGGACCTTCATAATGCCTATTTTAAGGTTCATTTGGCTTTAAAATGCGTTTTGATCTCATTTTATGCGAGTAATGAGTTTTTTTTCTGATTATTTGTGCAGTACATGTACATGATGTTTAGTTTGCTAGTTATGACGAAGATTACTTCATGAATGTGTACACATTCATGGTTGCTAAGGTGGTTGCTATGGACGCTGCAACAGCTCCCAGACCACGTGATCAACAACAATGGCTGTCCTTCGTGTTATTCTCGGTGAAAATGCCTATTTTAAGGTTCATTTGGCCATTAAAATGCGTTTTGATGTCATTGTATGCGAGTAATGAGTTTTTATTTCTGATTATTTGTGCAGTACATGTACATGATGTTTAGTTTGCTAGTTATGACGAAGATTACCTTACGTCTGTGAGGAAAATACACGGGGCTCAGAGCCTCGTATTTTTAAAATCTTTTTTTCCTTCTAATTTATTATTCTTTTCAAAATAACACACTGTTATTTACTCACCAATAACACACAATTATCCTTGCTTTTATTTATTGGTTTAATTCCATAATCTCGGTCTTTTTTGGCGTTGTCAGGAACTGAATTTAACAATAAAAATAACCGGAAACTGACGTGGGCATTTCGAGCGATTACCCAAGATTCTCAGCTACGCTGATTGGATGTTTTAGCCGCAATGCATGCTGGGGTTTGGTGTTTATATTAGATGAAATCCGGAAAACATTTGAAAAGACTAAAATAATACTTAATTCCGAGTGTTCTTGCTTTTCTCTTTGAAAGTCATCACATAACGGCATTGTAATGCACGGTTCGGCTGCATTACATATTACAGATATGCCGTAGTTCTTTATTTAGAGCGCCCTGATGAGAAGACCTTTGGAAAAACTGAAGAAATGCCGCCGAAACTGAATACTTGACGTGGATCATAAATATATCAACAATTAAAAAACTTCTCAATTTCTCTTCACACAATACGTCTCCTTGCAGTATCAACACTAATTCGGCTGACTTTTACATTTGATATAATTCATAGATAGGTTATATTTACACCATAACGGTGCACAGCTGATATAATAGGACTTGTAGTTTTTAAAGATATTACTGATTTGAATTGGATTGAATTTTGAATGTAAGAATGTAAATACTGAGTCTGAAATAGTATAGCAATATGCTGTAAAATTATGTGAAAGCATGAATAAAACTACACATCTTCAGATGTTGTACATACAAGTGTCTGTGTGTACCTTGTGTGCCTAGTGGTTAAAGCACGTTATTGAATTATTGTTTTTATGTGTTATATTTGATTAAAAAAATATTAAGAGTACATATACTTTCATAGGGGGAAAGTAGAAGGTCTGTGATAGAAATATAGAATATAAAAAATCAAGAAGATACTATAAGTGATCTCTTCAATAAAACAGTTTAGTGCAGGATGTACAAAGATATTAATAGGAGGAGGTGCAAAACAGAAAAACGAATTAACCTTTATTTAAACATTAAATAACAGATTACGGTCTTCTTTTAAATAAGAAAAAAACGTTGGGGGTATCTATCTACAGATAAATACAAAGTACTTAACGTCTAATATATTGCTTTCCTGCAATGTTAACTATGTTGAAGCACTTATTTTAACTGATATTATACATATGGATTATACTCTTATGTATGTAGATAGAATAAGAAATGTGCAGAATATGACAGTTTAATGGTGGAGGTACACACATATTGATAGATGTCTTGTAATGCACTGTTGAGGGACCTGTGACCCAAGTTTTTCATTCATTTCATAACTACACCGTAAGTTGTGTATGATATGTCAATACACCTTTAAAATCTTGAAATCTTGAAAGGGATGTGCAAAATAGCCATAATATATAGTCTTTAATTAACTATTAGTAGAGAATAACGAGTAATTAATATACTTTATTACTCGTTTCCATTAATGTCAATTGCAGATACATGTTTAGTCTTCTCAAGCACCAACTATCAAATATCTCTCCTGATTGTTGGCACTTGACAATCACCTTACCTGAATTTTACTCAGGTGTAACTAAAGTCTGATTTAAGGGTTGTTTATATTTCACATCATTAATCAGAATCTGCAAAGTAACTCAAATAAGTGTAGTGGAGTAAAAATACCAGGTTACCCTCTGAATTGTAGTGGAGTAGAATTACAAAGTATCAATGAGCGGTCATGTGGGTATATTAATGCTATATATTGATGCTGCGCATTATGGACAGCGATTTTGACCCATTTATTAATTATATGTTTTACATTTGATAACACCAATGTGTTTAATACTGCCAACTTCTAATTGTGGGAAAAACGAAAACGTTCAGTAGAGACGTCCCATAGAACATTTTGCGAAACACAATAGTGTAGTGCAGGCCTATTCAAATGGCGGCCCGCGGGCCAGATGCGGCCCAGAACCAACTCCCGAGTGGCCCAGCCTCTCGTGGCCAAATTCCTACACTAGTACAGACCATGAACGCAACACTCCGCGTTGCTAGAAACCACCAAACCACAACGCAGCACGTTTTTTGAAAGTGCATCTAGTGGTGCTAGTAACGATGGTCCTATGATAGCAACTCTAAAACATGTCTCTCTCAACTCTGAAGTGTAAACAAAGACAAAACGGTCATTGATCTTGTGGAGCAGATGCGCGAGTCATTGCCCAAGTCAAGCTGGACCTTTTCGCGACCGACTTGAGTACGGGTCGGATGCTGCATTTTCCGACGCTCCACAAACACATCACATCCCCGGCACAAATCACGGATGTGATGACAGATTTCATTGCGAGGTTGAAAGAGAACTTTGGTCAATTGGATGGACTTGCTCTGCCCACAGAGGTGATGGGCTTTGTCAGAGACCCCTCCACTGTTGCAATGGAGGGGGGCGTATCCACCAGAGCAAAGGAAGTGGTCCCCTCCATCGACGAGGGGAAATGTACACTGAAACTTATTGACATGCATTCATCCGTAACCGGATGCCCCAAGCGCAGCGCACTAACGGGCCAGCGAAGTTTTGGAGTGACGTCAACAAACGGCAGTTCCCTTCGTTCAGAAAGTAGCGATCTGTGTGCTCAGTATGTTTGGATCAACATACAAATGTGAGTCAAGCTTTTCACACATGAACTCAATCAAAAGTAGCACTCGCTGCTCCCTGACTGACAGCACTCTTCACCAATGTCTTAGGATTGCATTGACATCCTATGAGCCAAAAATCACTGCTCTTGTTCAAAACTAAAAATGTCACTTCTCCCATTGAGAAAGTCAGCGATGACAAATCACACATGCGGTGATAGTAAGCACCTAGTTTACCATAGTAGACGTGTAGTGTAGTATTCATTCATGTTAGTTACCCTTATCCTTTGTTATGGGTTTGTGCACTGAAGGGTTTGACAGTTATTTTTGTATTTAAATGCACTTTGTAATGTGTCTGGGTCGAAAAAAATTATCTGAATATTTTACTTCTAAAGCGAACACATGTAATGCTACAACTGTGCACTTTTTTTTTTATGCACTGATGCCTCAGATTCTGTTAAATTAATGCTAATTTGTTGTGTTTTTATGCACTTTTGTTAGATGAACAATGAATACAAATGGCATGTTTTTCATCGCAGTAATATGTGTTGGTTTAAAATGTGTCATTACCCGCTTTTTACAGGCCGCTGAATGTCTGGCCCAGCTGAATTTTGTAGTTATAAAATCTGGCCCAATTGAATGTGTAATTGAATAGCCCTGGTGTAGTGTGTAGTTCTGGGGGGGCGTTCGATTCCAGTTTTGGATAGTCTGGCGTGGTTTCGTTCCATTTCAAACAGCTGTTTGACGCTGTAACCTTGGTGCACTGCCACTCCAACATCCAATCCCAGACCTTGAAGAGTAATCACGGGGACTGTAGTCCTAAACGATAGCTGGGGATTCTGGGTAGTGTAGTGTCTTCGGCCATCCTAACTCTAACATTTTGACAATCGCAATGATGCTCGAAATGTCCCTTATAGGCCTACGTCTGTTTCCGGTTATTTTTATTTTGAAATTCAGTTCCTGACGGAAACCAAAAAAGACCGAGATTATGGAATTAAACCAATAAATAAAAGCAAGGATAATTGTGTGTTATTGGTGAGTAAATAACAGTGTGTTATTTTGAAAAGAATAATAAATTAGAAGGAAAAAAAGATTTTAAAAATACGAGGCTCTGAGCCCCGTGTATTTTCCTCACAGACGTAAGGTAATCTTCGTCATAACTAGCAAACTAAACATCATGTACATGTACTGCACAAATAATCAGAAATAAAAACTTACTCATTACTCGCATACAATGACATCAAAACGCATTTTAATGGCCAAATGAACCTTAAAATAGGCATTTTCACCGAGAATAACACGAAGGACAGCCATTGTTGTTGATCACGTGGTCTGGGAGCTGTTGCAGCGTCCATAGCAACCACCTTAGCAACCATGAATGTGTACACATTCATGAAGTAATCTTCGTCATAACTAGCAAACTAAACATCATGTACATGTACTGCACAAATAATCAGAAATAAAAACTCATTACTCGCATAAAATGAGATCAAAACGCATTTTAATGGCCAAATGAACCTTAAAATAGGCATTATGAAGGTCCATGGGACGCCCTGCCCGTAGAAGCCTGACGGGCAAGGGGTCCGCTGTGTCTGCAATGAAGGTCTATGGGACGCCCTGCCCGTAGAAAATGACGGGAAAGGGGTACCCTGTACGTAATATAGCGACGGGGAGGGGCCCTGACCGTCCGTCAATATGTGACGGGATGAGAGTGAGAACGTGTGTGTGTGTGTGTGTGTGTGTGTGTGTGTGTGTGTGTGTGTGTGTGTGTGTGTGTGTGTGTGTGTGTGTGTGTGTGGTGTGTGTGTGTGTGTGTGTGTGTGTGTGTGTGTGTGTGTGTGTGTGTGCGCGTGCGTGCGTGCGTGCGTGCGTGCGGGGCCGTCCCTGGCCAACTTGGGGCCCCAAGCGACATTGTGAGATGAGCCCCCACCCCAACCGACAGGAGTGAGAATTTTTTTTTTTCGGAAACAAAGTAGGCTACTTTGCAAATATAATTCCTGTTTATTATCATTATCAACAGTTACTTTTTTATACAGTGAGGTAAATGTGCATGTGTGTCATTCAGTACGCGTTTACGTCTGCATTTCCTGCCAAATACTAGTCAGTATTTCTCTGTGTTGTTGTTGACATGATGATGACTATTAGGAGTTAAGGGGAGAGGCTGAGCATCACCATGAAATGTGCAAATTGACATAAAAATTAATGAAAGGGGAAAAAATGCTCCATGTTTTTTAGGCTGTAAACTTTAACTGTTATGTAAGCCAATAGACAGACTGTTTATCTTCCTCCTGTACATTAGCAGATAAAAGGCATCACATACTTGAATGAATGTTAAATAAAGAATGCTGGAAATAATTGCATCTCCATTAGCCTATATGCTCTGCAGAGACTGCCTTCTTCATGTCGTGAATTGCAGCTGATGTTTTAATATGGCAATTGGCAATTTTACTTATACAACATTCGCAAGTTGTAAATTTGACTCATACAATAACCCACCTTCGGGTGATACTCTAGTTTCTTCATGTTTTGTTTTTTTCCCTCTTGCTTGCGCCGGACTGAAACTGTCTTTTCACCGACATCTCTTCACCTGCACTAGTGGCCGTATCAAAGCCGTGATTGGTCAGATGTCGATTCATTGCAACGGTGTCGGGTTACAGACGTGCTCCCCTTGTCACCTCTCACTCTCACGGAGGGTGCGTGGAGAACTGAGCGGAGAACTGCGCACAGCAGCTGAGGCACTCTGGGCGGGGCCCCCTGCGCAAGGCGGGGCCCCATGCAGCCTGCGTGATTGGCCTGTAGGGAGGGGCGACCCTGTGTGTGTGTGAGGAAGTCTGCGGATTGGTCCAAACGTAACAGAATATTTAATAGAAAAGCTTTCGTTCGCAGCCATCTTTAATTTGTCTAAGCATTGCCTTGACACCTCCAAAAGGCCACTTCACTGTTGCCAGGGTAACACCTCATAACAGCCAATCGTATTCTAGAACCTTGAGTGATGTCATTGCGCCATTGGCTTTTAAATTCCCTTCGACATTCCAACCAGTTTACAAGTAGAACTAAAACGAATGATTCTTTTCACTCCATACAGACTTGGCGATCGGTCGACACGTACAACACAGCTAGAATTTAGGACCAAAACATACCTTTTTTCCCCATTAAGATTCCAGCATACTGTCTATCTTACGATGTCTTCTTCAGAAAGCATGGCCTCCTGCTCGGATGTATGGGAAACCAATAGCGACTACGATAACATGAGTAAGGCGCTAGAAGCTATCAACGGAAAGTTAAAGTCCTGCCATCTTGAAGTTAACAGTATAAAGAACAAGTTCAACAGCTTTCGGTCTTTGGGGGAGAGATATGACAGCATGCAGGCAGCGGATCAAACTGCAAGGCAAAGATTAGCTTTCATTCAGAAAGAGGTCAAGTCGCTCAGAGAAAGGATCTTAAATAACAGCGATGTTGAAGTCCGGTTTAAAAAGACCTTGGAGCAAACTGCCTCAATGCACGCTCGATGTGAAAAACTAAGTGTAAAAAGCGTTGACCTGCAAAAACAGCTGGAGGAAATCGACGTGATGAAAGCACAACAGCAAGCTGAATTAGCGGGGCAAACACAGCTCCAAAAAGAAATTGAAGGGTTGCAGGAAGCTCTTATCAATTCTAATGCTTCGGAGGAAACAAAAAAAACACTAATATGGGTAACAACGGAAACTCAATTTGAAAATAACGTCCTGAGAAGAGAACTTTTTCAACTTAAGAAAAGACAAACTATTTTCAAGGTCCTGGATGACAAATACAACCAAGCAAAGGCAGAGAAACAGGGGATTTGCCTGCAGAACTATACTTTGCGACAGGACATTGAGAAAATGCACAACGAGCTTGAGAATGAGATCGTAATCCAAGAGATGCTGGACAGAATGAACGCCTCAAAGAAAGAAGAGCGCCGTCAAAATGAGGCCTTACAGAGAGAAAAGGTCCAGCTTGAAAAGAGGCTTCTGCGACTCAAAGGTTTGAAGGAATCATTCAATCTCGCCAACGCTGAGACCGACTCCATCCTCCAGCAAAATGAGGCTTTGAGAGAAAATATCAAAGATTTATGCCAAGAGCTTCAAAAGGAAAATGCCGCACAGGAGAAATTGGACGAAATGAAAAAATCAAAACAAGCCATGTGTCTTCAAAATGACACCCTGCAACAGGAAGCCTCAACGCTCAAAGAGAAGCTCCAGGTTTTGGAAGATTTAGAAGAGTCTTATCAGGAAGAACTAGTTCAGAAAGAGGCCTTCTCGCAAAAGAATAACCTGTTGCGGAATAGGATTGAGGATTTGACCAAAGCAGTCCAAAATAAACAAGGTTTGCACGAAGACTACGAGGCGATGAGAACATCTATAGGTGCCATGAGCAGCGAGAAAGTCACCCTGCAACAACAACTCCAGGATCTTAACAAACAGCAAGAGGGTCTTAATATCTTGGAGGCCTTGCACAGAGAAGCATCCGACCGTGTGGATGTACTGCAGGGGGGAAATGTATCTTTGCAACAGAGCATCAATGACGTCAACGAGCAGATCAGGATGAGACTACACTTTAAGGGAGAGTTTGAACACCTTGAAGCCTCTGAGGAACCCCTCCAGGCAGAGAAAAGCGCGCTGAGTAAAACTCTCGCTGAAGTCCAGGAAAAATGTCTAAGTCAATCTGATTGGCAGCAAAAATACACAATTCAGAAGGGACAGAAGGACACCCTGCAGACAGAGATTGAAAAGAAAGCGGAGGACATCACGTTTTTTCAAGACAAGCTCAGAGCTCAAGATGAGTTTGAAGCTGAGTACAAATCGATGAAGGCATTGAAAAAAGTTGCCTCAAAGCAGAATAACAATCTGCGCAAACATCTGAACGACGTGCAGAAAAAATGCGGAAGCGAACACACTCTGCAGGGGAAGATCAGCGCCGTTCAGGAAGAAACCAGGACTCTCCAAAGCCAGAATCAAGAGCAACAAGATCAGATCAAAACTCTCACAGACATGCTCGGTTTGTACGATTCCCTGAGAGCCGGAAACAGCGCCACGACACAGGAGGGGGAGAACCTTCTGGAAGACCTCCGAAAGATCACAAAGGCAGTGAAGAGGAGAGCCCGGGAGGCAAGGAGACGAGGCGGCACATAACAGCTCATCTTTAGCTATTAGTGTCAGGAAAGGGTTAACACCGGGAGCTCCGGGTTTTTCCCGAATTTACCAATTTTCTTAATTTGGTAATGTCAAAAAAATGTACTTTCTTAAGTTGGTAATTATTTTCTTGCATGTAATAGTGTAGTTGCCAGCATAATGAACCCCATTGTGAAAATGTAGAAATGTCCGGTAGGGTCAAGCACATAGAAACTGCCATCTATGCTAACTTGCATATGTTAAAAATGATCACAATTGTCAGTTTGAACAAGAAAGTAGCATTAAAGAATCTTTTTTGGAGGGAGGGGGGATAAAGAAGTAAGAAGGGTGTGAGGAAGATGAACAGGTGGTGTAATTTATCTTCTTCTCAAAGTAGTTAGCAAGGGAGGAAGGAACTGAGGGACGGGGGATCAAGAAGGGGGGAGAATATTGAGTGAATTGTTGTTAATGTTTCCAAACTATGTCATTGTAATGTGTCATTGTGTGATTTGAAAGGCGCTTTGAAATACAATGTATTACTATTATTAATATTAATATCATGTTTAAGACTTTTGTGAAACTTGGCTTAACACATTATTTTAAGAAAATAATTTGGAATCACGTGTGAAAAAATAAAAGCAAAAATATATTCCCAACATTTTTTTTTCATCATGTTCATGACTCATTTTTGAGAATTGCCTGCACACAGGAAATGAGTCGGTATCACAGATGTGAAAAGTAAACATAAAATACATATTAACATCATAATTCTGTTATTATTTATTTTATTACTACCCGGCATCTAAATGACCCCACATATGATTATTGTAACTACTGTATGTAGAATATCATAATGCACATTTAGTTAAATTAGTTGGTGTCAGTTACAAATAAGAAATACATATAAGCCTGTATGGTATTTTGCCTCATATTTTAGTTTTTTATTTAATTTAGTTTTTTATTAGAGTTTTTTCTTTGATCTTTATTGCCAGCTTAAATCTGATTCAGTCTTTACTTGGATGTCAATAGATGACACATCTTTCTTTACATTTTGTCAAGCTACAGAAGTCGCTGTGCTTTTGAACTCCCTAAAAATACGTCTTAACATGTCTCAGTTTTAACCCACATTGTCTGTAGTCTGGTGGGCACCCCTGCGTGATACGTTAAGTACAGGAAGTAATATTCTGAGCTTCATGTACTTTACTTAGTATTTTCCTTTTCTGCCAGTCATCTCCGTGAGGTATATTGCACTATTTTCTGTAATACATGTATCTCACAGCTTTAGTTACTTTGCTGGTTCAGATTAAATTAATGATGTCAAAATGATCGCGTTAACGGCGGTAATTCATTTTTGGAATTAATTGCGTTAAAATTAGTGCTGTTAAAATTAGTGCTGTCAAAATTATCGCGTTAACGGCGGTAATTAATTTTTTGAATGAATTGCGTTAAAATATTTAACGCATTTAACGCATGTGCAGAATGGCCCGCCCCATACGTGCCACCAGTGGCAGCGCCAGGGTATGGCTGGGGTAGGCTACACCCATACCAAGAAATGGCTTAGCCCCACCATGAAAAATTATGTTAAAGTAAGCAAAATAAAGTCTGCCAACTCGCGCGGAGTAAATTGCACAGACAGCAGTTAGTAAGATTGATTTCAGTAGCCACGGTTTTGAAAACTTTTGTCACGTAGTGATCGTCTTCTCAATAGAACATCTTTGATAACGGCGTGGTGTTGTTGCAGGAAGTCCCGACGGAGAATACTCTTGCTGTAGTTCAGGGCAGAGCCATATAATAGTAATAATATGGCTCTGGTACAGGGGTGCACATAACTGGTACGCAGGTTATGTGCGTAATCTGAAATGCGTACCGTCACTTGTGTCACTAAACGCATTTGCGTACTGACGTACTTGTGAAGCTTTTCCAGAAGGCGGTTAGTAGTGATGTTACGTATTGCGCCGAGGCCTCGGAGCGTGTGTCGAGTAATCCCCGAAGCTTTTTGTGAAGCATGTATCGAGGCTTGTATCGTTTTGGGCCAGTGGCGTCATCGATGACAAACGAAGCCTCGCTGCCTGTCGATACCACGTGACTGCTTCAGGAAGAGATTCAGATCGGTTGAACCGTTGAACCACAACACTCATAATACCCATGGATGTATAATAAGAATCACATTATCCTTCCTGTCCCGGGCCCGGTGACACGATGGAATCAAGAGAGACCCTCACTTACATAGGTTGGAACATGTCAATAAGTAGCCTATAAATGGATGCAAGCATAAATAAATGTAGGAATAAAAACATAAACAAATAAATGAATAAATACAGGAATACATGTGTGTCAATGTTTTCAGGAAGATTTAATGTGTGCTGCGGCTCAGCTGGAAAGCAGTTGACTCATGACCACAGGGTCCCTGGTTCAATGACTGCCCAATACGTATTTGTTGTTGTTTATAAAAGCTACAGCTAAATGAGATAAAGTAGTTAATAAATGTATTCTTTGATATGGTTTAGCCTTTCTCCGGCTACAACATGGTTACGTTTATGAATATTATTAAGGAATACAAATCCCTCTTTGCAATGTTTACCAGCCTCCTTAGGATTTTCAATCACAATCATTCAACTGGAATAAATACAATATTGTTAACATGAAAATAGGATTTTATGTTCGTTGTTTAGAGTTATTCTAAGGCTTTACTCATTGGGAACTCGGTATGAGATAGAGCACACTGTTGAGATGTCCAATCTGCCTGTTTTACACACTTTGACCAGCAGGGGGTTTGTGTTCAGATGAAGCCCATGATGAAGCCTCATGAGATGAACCCTTCTGCGAACCAATTGGCTGGAAAGCTTCAAAGCTTCATAAGGCTTCATCTCGCCATCACTACATAAAACATTACACTGGAGGACAGGTAAAACAAACAAAAAGACGTAGGGGACTTGAGCCAACCACACCACGGGCCGTAGGATCCAGAGCCTTCCTCCGCTACCCAAAATCACACAGAACCTAACGGGAGAAATAAAGCCGCGAAAACCTAACTCTAACACGTCCTCCAGGAAACCCAACAAAAAGCAAAAGAGCTCTGCCACAGCAGAGACATCCGGAGTAGTGATCGGCCTCCTCCTTCTCCTTCAGTCTCCTCTTTTATGCTTGGCTGATTGGCAACTGGGAACACCTGCACCAAGCCCGGCTGAGTGACAACTGGGAACACCTGGGGAAGGCGGAGCCAGGTGTACCTGCACAGCAGAGAGAACAAAGAGGACAACAAAAGGGGGGGGGAGTACGTAACAATGCTTGACGAAATCTACTAAAACAAAGTACTTCATGCTAGTGGTCAGCTTTTATACACAATAGTGTATCTTTCAGTAACTTTCTCAGAGAATTTAAGCATAAATCTGTCAAATGTTCAAAACAGCCTTGTTTCACTGACAGCCTCTAAAATCACAAACTGCCATTAAGAGTCAGAATCTTAACGGAATCTACGGACACAAAGTACTTCATACTTTTTCAGCTTTTTAAAAAGAAAAGTGTATCTTTCAGTAACTTTTTGAGAGAGTTAAGCATAAATCTGTCAAATGTTTCAAAACAGCCTTGTTTTACTGACAAAATCACAAAGTGCCATTAACGGCCCCTACACACGGTGGTGTGCGTTTCCGCTTCAACGCTTCTGCCCATTCACTTTGAATGGGGTGACGTCACGATTCGCCGAACTGCATTGTGGGAGCAAAGCGTAGCTTCTCTCGCGGTGCTCGCTGCAAAAGTAGAGCAATGTTTTTTTGCCTCAACGGAGGCGTCAGCCAATCAAATCCCTCGTATGAAAATCTGACAGTACAAGCACTAGCCAATCAAACCGGGTGTATGTTGGGAGAGCCAGACCGCAGTTATTTCCCATATGTCAAAAAATGGACGAGAAAATTATCGTGGCGGTAGGGAATCACCCGGTATTATATGACCAGTCCCTCTTTACCTACAGGGATACAAACCGGAGGAGCCAGGCATGGGGGGAGACCACAAATCAAAAAAGGATGCGTTTGTGTAATCCCTTTCACACGCATCTTTTTTTGATTTGTGGTCTCCCCCCGTCTTGTCACATAGATTATACTATCTGTGTCGTAGTAGAAAACTCTGTGCTGTAATTTCTCCAATTCACTGTACAGTTTCAGCCAGTTTGTGATGTTGACACTATTTCAGTGAAACAAGGCTGTTTTGAACATTTGACAGATTTATGCTTAATTCTCTCAAAAAGTTACTGAAAGATACACTTTTCTTTTTAAAAAGCTGAAAAAGTAGATAATGAAGTAGACTTTGTGTCCGTAGATTCCGTTAAGATTCTGACTCTTAATGGCAGTTTGTGATTTTAGAGGCTGTCAGTGAAACAAAGGCTGTTTTGAACATTTGACAGATTTATGCTTAAATTCTCTGAGAAAGTTACTGAAAGATACACTATTGTGTATAAAAGCGGACCACTAGCATGAAGTACTTTGTTTTAGTAGATTTCGTCAAGCATATACACTTTTGCGAGCCCTGGATTGCGAGTCGTGGCTGTGGTCCTGGATCATCGGTCCTGGATGGATATCCTCGTGGATTCATCTTCTTATTATACACAGATGCATTTCCAAACATTTGGACTACCTATGTTGCAAATGTATTATCTTTTCAATTTACACACGGCATCTATTGCACGTCTGTCAATAGTGATACAAATGCCACTTCAATCTCATTAGTATGCAGAAAAAGTGACAGGTCGCCCCGCCCCTTTTCGACCGGAAGTCCCGCCTTATTTGACCGGAAGTCCCGCCTTTTTATTTTGAAACCGGAAGTCCCGCCTCGTTCGACCGGATGTCCCGCCCCCGCTTCCGGCGGATGTCCCGCCCCCGCTTCCGGTTTTCAAAATAAAACAATAAATAAATTAAAATTAAAAAAATGAGAAAAATAAAATGCTGTTGTTTTCAATCAATTAATATGCCTAGGATATATGTCCCGCCTCCTTACCACTTCCTGTGTGGTTAATCCTGTATACAGTATCGAATGTAACTTACAAATACTTGCAAATAACATGAAATTAATCCCAAAAGTAAGGCATCTTAAAAACATATATTTAAACCTCTCTGTTTTTGCAAACAGGACATGACAGGACATGAGGGGAGAGAACATATGGTGGAGGAGGGGGAACACACACACACACACACACACACACACACTTTCCCCCGCCCCTCACCCTCTCCCTCTGTCTAAATAAAAAGCCATCGTCTTTAGTCACTCTTAAATATTTTTCAAGTCGAGAGAAAATGGCCAAGAGACGTCTTGATATGGATTTAATCAGCGAGACACCGGTGACAACTTACAGCCATCCGTTGGGTGCTCCAGTCAAGAAACGAATGCAGTTTGTATGCCGGGTTCAGACGCCTACAGCCGAAGAACTTCGCGAAGAATGGATTCTAAAAAATGGCGATGTTTGGGGTTATATATTCAACTATATGGCTAATGAACTGCATTTCTACAATCTGAAGAATGGAGAAACGTATGGACCCCGTAGTGTTAAAGCGACACTGACCTCAACAGATTGGGCTGTGTTAACTCTGGTGTCTTCCCGAGATCTACAAGCAACCATTGTATCGGAAGAAGTAGTGCATCAAGAAACCATCGTGGAACCAGAGGTGTACAAGATATTTGCAAAGAAAAACAAAGAAACACAAACAGCATGCGAGATTAAAGAAGAGCCTGCATCCTTACCCCTCAATGTGGAGGAAGAAGAAGGAGATATTCCCACACAACCAGAGGGGAGAAGAGTCCTGACAGGCACCGTCTGGGAAACTAAAAGCGGACCCTCTGGGCGTTGGTATTACCGCTCAAGCCGTTTGGTGACGTTGGGTAAGGACCCCTCTGATGATTTTGTTTTGGAGTATTTTAATTCTACCTGTGGGGTATTTCAAACGTCCTTGAGGGTGCCTCTGACTGCATGGCTGGAAATGATTGATGGAAAAGCTACAAAGCTTAAAGAACTTTTTAAACAAAGTCAGACATCGATGGACATTATACTGGTGAAAAAGACCCTCACGTTTGCAGAGGACTCCGCCCCCCAGTCAACATAACAAGTCCCACCCACCTCAGCAGATCATTTAAAAAGTAAGGACCTCGCAAGGACATTTTTTAGAGAGCAGCAACCATGGATCTGAGAAAAACCACGATCTGCAGCCTGGATCAAACGCCTACAGGACCGCCATCCTCACCAACATTTGGACACCAGATCTGGACAGCGCTATGGCTGACATTGATATCACGGGGTGGCTGGATATGCCTCAACCTCCACCCGAGTCTCCAGAGGAATCAACAACAGTAGGCATTGATATGCCATGCTCTACTTGTGCTCCCAAGGGTGGTGCTACAGAACGTATTAGGACATCGGCATTCCTGAACACGGTAAAAGCGGTTGTAGTTCATCTGTTGGATAGAGTCGTGTACCTTTACAGAAAGGAAACATGTAACGGATGTCAAGTCGATCACCCCAGTCAGAGGCAGCACGAGTGTTTATTCCCTACCGATGAATACTATTTGGATCGACACTATGATGAAGTGGTAAAGAGACTGTGGACCGTTCGTTTCATTCCAGCCATTCGGGACGCTCTGCACCAGAACCACCTTCATGTGTCAGAGAGGAGAGTCTTTGGAGCTACCGAGGCGATTCTGCACAACCTCAGAAACACCAGACTCTTTGAGGCTAAAATCGAGAAACTATACGAACAGCTGGTAGAGAACGACGAAACCCAAATGAAGATTACAAGAGCAGCTTGGGCCTTCTGGCAGCATTAGGAAGAGTTTTTATTTTATTTTGATACTTTTTCGTTAAAGTATGTTTTATTTTTGATCTGTTTTTATATTTTACTTCTTTTGTAACATGTTTTTCTATACATGGGTATATCAATAAAATGCATTGTAAGAAAAACTGTCGTACTCATTACCTCATCGGGGCTGTAACAGGAAACATGTCTGAGAAACGTGTTATGCATAGGGTGTATTACAATCCATCTAATCCAGGGAGTTTAGGAGGTGTGGATAAACTCCATAGAGCTGTACAGAATGAAATGGGTAAACAAATAAATGTAGAGAAAGTCAAAGAATATTTGTCTGAGCAGGACGCATATACTTTGCATAAACCGGCAAGGGTGCATTTTGCAAGAAACAGAGTTTTCGTACTCAGGCCACTGCAACAATTTCAAGCAGATCTCTGTGATATGCAGTCGCTGTCCGAATATAATGATGGCTTTAATTATTTGTTAACAGTCGTAGATGTGTTTTCGAAAAAAGCCTATGCTCAAGCATTAAAGAAAAAGACGGGTATAGAGGTTACCAAAGCTTTTGATACAGTTTTAACACACAGCGAGATCCCTAAAAAATTACAAACAGACGCGGGGAAAGAATTCTTTAATAAAGTTTTTCAAAACTTGTTGAAGAAAAGAGGTATTGCACATTTTAGCGGCTGCATAGATTAAACAATCTTTTCCATGGTTTCTGGTCATTATGCAACCCCTGTAAGCGTTGGCACCATACTGAATATGAAAAAACATTTCCCGTGCATTCCTACTGTAAAAAATGGATATAAAATCGGACCCTAATGTCTAATGACACTCGGCAGACATGAGACAGCATTTCAGGGGATTCCCCATGAAGCTGAAGGACTTATTATGCAATGTATTTAGTTGTGGTTTTAGACCTTTAAACCACAGGATGTCAGAAACCCATTGGTTGACATTACTTTTATGACTCCGTTGCTCGATTTCCCGAATTGTCTGTTTCTTGTTGCAATTGTTTTCTCTCTCTCTGAACACAAGATTTAAGGTCGCAGCTGTGTATTTGGAAACTATTTTGTCTGTGTTTTTGGAAACTATTTTGTCTGTGTTTTTGGAAATTATTTTGGTGTCATCTTAGAAAGGCACAGTAGAACATGATATACAATACCAATAACATGTACAATTATAAAAGGTCTGCAACCAGCAATTATTTCATGATCAATAGATCATGATCTAAAAGTCTAAAGATTTTTGTACTGCATTCAACCAAATATTTTCTTGCTGAAAATTAAGACTGATAGACGGATAAGAGACTATTAAAATATATCTAAAAGTAAGATAGGAAGTAGGGCCATAGAGGTAATAATCTTACATTTCTCAAACGGTTATTTCTAAGTCTACTCTGTCATACATTTTTTATATTTACATTGGTTCACGAGACAATTTATTGAATTAATACACCCCTTGTTAAGTAAAAACAGAGCTGTCACCTCTGCTTCAGATAACATCTAAAGTTATAATCTTATGTGGGTTAAGTGCTAACATGCTGATTCTGCATTTAAAGAGGAAATTCTGAGAAAAAAACTAAGATTCATGCCAGCATGTGCAACCTCATTACAGTTAGGCTGGCTCATTCTTGTGCGCTGTACATCACAGGTACAGGAAACATTTGCACGTTTACTGTATGCATATCAGTTAGTGGTTTCATGGTTTAGTGCTAGTTTGTGAAACTGTGCAACGATGGAGGGGAAACTCCTCAAAGGTCACACAAAGATGTTTCTGAGAAAACCTCAATTGTCAACAACCTAAAATTAGCCAGAGCTGAATTATTTCAGACATGTGGTCGTTTTCATTCCTGAAGGCAGGGGATTTCCTCGGTCAGGTCCGTTGTCAAGATTCCATTCTTTTGCAAATTCTTGCGTGCTATCCATTTTTTACAGTAGGAATGCACGGGAAATGTTTTTTCATATTCAGTATGGTGCCAACGCTTACAGGGGTTGCATAATGACCAGAAACCATGGAAAAGATTGTTTAATCTATGCAGCCGCTAAAATCCACTCTCAGGTCTGAGATGAAGTCATGAGAAGCGCAGTGCCAGTTTGTGCTGCGGTTTCAGTAGAAATATCAGATTCTGTTCACGGGAATCTTGAAATTTAGCATCAACCGCTCTTTAAGTTTCCCACAAGCACTACTGACGCACCAAGGAGAGGATCTGTGAGGAATATCAGGTCAGATATCCGCTATGATAATTACATCCTTGGGTGCATCTGGCGCAAAGATTAGCCAAGACTGCATCTGGTGCTGTATTGGCAACAAATGACCAAGAGACAGTCTTTGTCTCTGGAGATTCTGTCTAGTCAAATTTATGTCATTCTTTAGAGGAAGAAAATCATTTTATATACATTACAGTGAACTGATTTTCATTGTCTTTTTATTGGGATTCAAACAATAGCAGTCTGAGCTAAAGACACAATCAATATCCCTGCAAAATACTTTTTTCATACATGCAATCTGTAAGAGAGAGGTTCAGTATTCTCACACAGTGCAAACATAAATACATCTTTATCCTCTGCACTATATCTGAGTCTGTGCCAGACAATCTGCAGTGAATAAAAAAAAGGAAGCACAACTTCAGGAATGAAAGGTTGTGCCGTTTAACCGAGACATTATAAACTGATCCCTGTATTTAAAGTTTCCTCTTTAAATAAGCTATTTTCTCGACTTGAAAAGCCTTGTCATTGGTTATCTTCACTTTTTGTAACTCTTTCTCATAAAAAGTCCCATTGATCTCTTCTCCATCATAATCTTTGAGCTTGTAAACAGGTGGCTGCCGAGGTAAGCCTTCAGACACCGTAAATAGTTCGTCAGTATAACTCTGCTCATATTTTTTATCAAATACCCCTCTCAATTTGGATATCCTTACAAGCTCGCCCTCCTTAAAGTTCATTCTGACAGCAGCTTTTTTACGTTGGCTAGAGGGGTTATACAGGTTCCGAAACACTTGAGCCGCATTTTCCTTTGTCACCTGCATTGGCGTCATTTTAATACTCCGGTGATAACTATTATTGTAACTTTCAATTAGTTCGGGTAAGACGTCTATATATCTATGAGTGTTTTTAGCTGTAAAATACCTCCACATTCTAGTTTTCAGCGTACGGTTAAATCTTTCTACCACACATGCCTTCATGTCACTGGCTGTTGTATAATGTGCAATACCTCTTTTCTTCAACAAGTTTTGAAAAACTTTATTAAAGAATTCTTTCCCCGCGTCTGTTTGTAATTTTTTAGGGATCTCGCTGTGTGTTAAAACTGTATCAAAAGCTTTGGTAACCTCTATACCCGTCTTTTTCTTTAATGCTTGAGCATAGGCTTTTTTCGAAAACACATCTACGACTGTTAACAAATAATTAAAGCCATCATTATATTCGGACAGCGACTGCATATCACAGAGATCTGCTTGAAATTGTTGCAGCGGTCTGAGTACGAAAACTCTGTTTCTTGCAAAATGCACCCTTGCCGGTTTATGCAAAGTATATGCGTCCTGCTCCGACAAATATTCTTTGACTTTCTCTACATTTATTTGTTTACCCATTTCATTCTGTACAGCTCTATGGAGTTTATCCACACCTCCTAAACTCCCTGGATTAGATGGATTGTAATACACCCTATGCATAACACGTTTCTCAGACATGTTTCCTGTTACAGCCCCGATGAGGTAATGAGTACGACAGTTTTTCTTACAATGCATTTTATTGATATACCCATGTATAGAAAAACATGTTACAAAAGAAGTAAAATATAAAAACAGATCAAAAATAAAACATACTTTAACGAAAAAGTATCAAAATAAAATAAAAACTCTTCCTAATGCTGCCAGAAGGCCCAAGCTGCTCTTGTAATCTTCATTTGGGTTTCGTCGTTCTCTACCAGCTGTTCGTATAGTTTCTCGATTTTAGCCTCAAAGAGTCTGGTGTTTCTGAGGTTGTGCAGAATCGCCTCGGTAGCTCCAAAGACTCTCCTCTCCTGACACATGAAGGTGGTTCTGGTGCAGAGCGTCCCGAATGGCTGGAATGAAACGAACGGTCCACAGTCTCTTTACCACTTCATCATAGTGTCGATCCAAATAGTATTCATCGGTAGGGAATAAACACTCGTGCTGCCTCTGACTGGGGTGATCGACTTGACATCCGTTACATGTTTCCTTTCTGTAAAGGTACACGACTCTATCCAACAGATGAACTACAACCGCTTTTACCGTGTTCAGGAATGCCGATGTCCTAGCACGTTCTGTAGCACCACCCTTGGGAGCACAAGTAGAGCATGGCATATCAATGCCTACTGTTGTTGATTCCTCTGGAGACTCGGGTGGAGGTTGAGGCATATCCAGCCACCCCGTGATATCAATGTCAGCCATAGCGCTGTCCAGATCTGGTGTCCAAAATGTTGGTGAGGATGGCGGTCCTGTAGGCGTTTGATCCAGGCTGCAGATCGTGGTTTTTCTCAGATCCATGGTTGCTGCTCTCTAAAAAATGTCCTTGCGAGGTCCTTACTTTTTAAATGATCTGCTGAGGTGGGTGGGACTTGTTATGTTGACTGGGGGGCGGAGTCCTCTGCAAACGTGAGGGTCTTTTTCACCAGTATAATGTCCATCGATGTCTGACTTTGTTTAAAAAGTTCTTTAAGCTTTGTAGCTTTTCCATCAATCATTTCCAGCCATGCAGTCAGAGGCACCCTCAAGGACGTTTGAAATACCCCACAGGTAGAATTAAAATACTCCAAAACAAAATCATCAGAGGGGTCCTTACCCAACGTCACCAAACGGCTTGAGCGGTAATACCAACGCCCAGAGGGTCCGCTTTTAGTTTCCCAGACGGTGCCTGTCAGGACTCTTCTCCCCTCTGGTTGTGTGGGAATATCTCCTTCTTCTTCCTCCACATTGAGGGGTAAGGATGCAGGCTCTTCTTTAATCTCGCATGCTGTTTGTGTTTCTTTGTTTTTCTTTGCAAATATCTTGTACACCTCTGGTTCCACGATGGTTTCTTGATGCACTACTTCTTCCGATACAATGGTTGCTTGTAGATCTCGGGAAGACACCAGAGTTAACACAGCCCAATCTGTTGAGGTCAGTGTCGCTTTAACACTACGGGGTCCATACGTTTCTCCATTCTTCAGATTGTAGAAATGCAGTTCATTAGCCATATAGTTGAATATATAACCCCAAACATCGCCATTTTTTAGAATCCATTCTTCGTGAAGTTCTTCGGCTGTAGGCGTCTGAACCCGGCATACAAACTGCATTCGTTTCTTGACTGGAGCACCCAACGGATGGCTGTAAGTTGTCACCGGTGTCTCACTGATTAAATTCATATCAAGACGTCTCTTGGCCATTTTCTCTCGACTTGAAAAATATTTAAGAGTGACTAAAGACGATGGCTTTTTATTTAGACAGAGGGAGAGGGTGAGGGGCGGGGGAAAGTGTGTGTGTGTGTGTGTGTGGTGTGTGGTGTGTGTGTGTGTGTGTGTGTGTGTGTGTGTGTGTGTGTGTGTGTGTGTGTGTGTGGTGTGGTGTGTGTGTGTGTGTGTGTGTGTTGTGTGTGTGTGTGTTCCCCCTCCTCCACCATATGTTCTCTCCCCTCATGTCCTGTCATGTCCTGTTTGCAAAAACAGAGAGGTTTAAATATATGTTTTTAAGATGCCTTACTTTTGGGATTAATTTCATGTTATTTGCAAGTATTTGTAAGTTACATTCGATACTGTATACAGGATTAACCACACAGGAAGTGGTAAGGAGGCATATTAATTGATTGAAAACAACGGCATTTTATTTTTCTCATTTTTTTAATTTTAATTTATTTTTATTTTGAAAACCGGAAGCGGGGGCGGGACATCCGCCGGAAGCGGGGGCGGGACATCCGGTCGAACGAGGCGGGACTTCCGGTCGAACGAGGCGGGACTTCCGGTTTCAAAATAAAATAAAAAGGCGGGACTTCCGGTCAAATAAGGCGGGACTTCCGGTCGAAAAGGGGCGGGGCGACCTGTCACTTTTTCTGCATACTAATGAGATTGAAGTGGCATTTGTATCACTACTTCTGTCCGTCCTGGGAGAGG
Source organism: Pseudochaenichthys georgianus (assembly GCF_902827115.2). Taxonomy (NCBI): domain Eukaryota; kingdom Metazoa; phylum Chordata; class Actinopteri; order Perciformes; family Channichthyidae; genus Pseudochaenichthys; species Pseudochaenichthys georgianus. The sequence goes on from NC_047503.1 coordinate 42,227,081, forward strand.
GATCCCTCCTCTGTTGCTCTCCCTGAGGTTTCTCCTATGTTCCCTTTAAACTGTGGGTTTTCTCTGGAAGTGTTTCCTTGTACGATGTGAGGGTCTAAGGACAGAGGGTGTCGTATTGTCATACTGATATTCTGTACACACTGTGAAGACCACTGAGACAAATGTAACATTTGTGATATTGGGCTATATAAATAAACATTGATTGATTGATTGATTGATTGATTGATTGATTGATTGATTGATTGATTGTATTTAAAAAGCTGAAAAGTAGATAATGAAGTAGACTTTGTGTCCGTAGATTTCGTTAAGAATCTGACTCTTAATGGCAGTTTGTGATTTTGAGGCTATGTCAGTGAAACAAGGCTGTTTTGAACATTTGACAGATTTATGCTTAAATTCTCTGAGAAAGTTACTGAAAAGATACACTTTTGTGTATAAAAGCGGACCACTACCATGAAGTACTCTGTTTGAGGAGATTTCGTTAGGATTCTGACTCTAAAAAGCAAGTTTTTTGATTTTAAGACTTTTTAGACACTCGGCAGATTTATGTGTAAAGATTTTATTAAGAATCTGACTCTTAACACACCATCCCCCCGAGAGCCAAACATACTCACCCCCTTTTCAACGCCCTCCCCCTGCAGCAGCTCAGGTGTGAACCCCCCATACAGAATGTCAGTCACTGTGTAAAACCTTTTAGTGACACTCTGCAGATTTGTGTGTAATTCTCTCACAAAGGAACTGTAAGATACACTTTGTATGTATGCTAAAACCTTAAAACATTTCTGAAAATAAAATACTTTATCTGAATACATTTTCTTTAAAAGCACTTTTTTGAAATTATTTATTTATTATTTCATTGGAGCAATCCAGTTTTGTTGACATCAATGCTTTTTTCTCTTTTCTTGTGTTACTAAGATACTTTAATGGATGCAAACCTTTTTAACCGGGTAAAATATTCATTAAGGAATTCGTTTTCTTTATGTCTCTCTAAAAGTTTGTGAATGTAACACTGTTTCGATGAAACACAGCAGTCTTGATAACTTTACATGACTAACATTACTTTTCTAAATATATTTTTTTAGAGGCGTTACTTTGATTTCTTTCATGTTATTTTAAACACAACATTACTTTTTTCACAGTATTTTTTCAACATACTGTGATATTTTTTTTCCATTATATTTTTTGAAAAACTACCTAGTGATTTCTAGCAAAATACAACATGCAACTAATACATTATACAATATTACGACTTTTGCGATATTTTCAACACAATATACTTGTACCTTTTTTTTTTTTTTTTAAATGTATAGGGCTTCAAGATATTTTGCATGTCATGCATAAACACGGTGTCATATTTCTTGAAACTGACGTGCTGTCCGTTTTACAAACAAGTTATGTTTTCTGCTTCTTCATCCTCTGAATTTTCCTCCCCGTCCCTCTTCCTTCTCATCTCACAGATAGTGTCCTAAATCAGCATACATTCCATGCTTATCTCTACCCCCACATCAAAAGGCCAGCTCCAACGTGTGTGTGTGTGTTAATTGTTCTTAAAGGTCATTTTGGAGAAACCATCTCGAGTGAGAGTCTTTTGCAGTCAAACCGGGGGAAATCTGCCACTTCCTCACAGAGTCCCTCCTCCAACACACATGAACGCGCACATGACCAAAAGAGGGCACGAGATAAGTTTGTGCACAGATCTTTCGGCTGTAGGCGTCTGAACCCCTCGCAGATGCTGCATTCGTTTCTTGACTGGCGCTCCGGACGGGTGGCTGTAAGTTGTCACACAGGCTGATTAAACCACATTCGAGGCGTCTCTTGCCAATTTTCTTTTTTGAAAGGTGACTTGGTAAGTGGGTTGCCTGTCTTTTTTAATTTAGTTTGAGTGTATTTCTATCTTCATCTAATTCCACCCCCACTATCTGTTGGCTCATAGCCTCAGGAGGGGTGGGGAGAAGGGGGGAGGCTGGGAGGGTAGGCACTCTCACACATAGCTTCAAAAGATATACAGAGATTAACATCAAAGGGCAAACATCAAAGGCTAATTAGATTAGACAACAAAGGGCTCTGAGGGGCAGGGGTCAAATAACTTAACTTCAAAAGAGACTGTCTTAATCAATACATCAAAGGACTTTTCAACAAAGGCACTACGCCGTGGGGCTTTTCACTCCAATCTGATTACAAGGCTAATTACTCAACTCTGAGGGCAGGGGTCAAATAACTTAACTTCAAAAGAGACTATCTTACTCAATACATCAAAGAACTAAACAACAAAGAACTACGCCGGGGGGGGGGGGCTTTTCACTCCAATCTGATAACACACACATCAAAGAATGGGAGGCTGGACTTAGCTCATTGGCCAATGGGAGGCGGACTTAGATCATTTGCATAATTGGGGGGCGTGTCCATCTGTCACTTTTTCATGCATACTAATGAGACGAAAGCGGCATTAGTACTACTACTGTAGTTGCATATGTATTGCATAATGAGCCATTTATTAAAACAAATAAGTCTTTGGAAATAATTGAGTGATAGAGATGGGGAAAAAGATAAGAAGCCAAGACAGTCATGTGGTTTATCGATCTCCAAGTTATATGGACTCCTTGATCATTGTGAAACTCAGCCATGTGACACTTTTGCATCTGTTTTAAGTAGCTGCACAGTATAAAACATATGCAGTGAAAAAAATGCATCTGCTTGGAAACTATACTCAAAAATAAACTCACCAAACAAACTGATTCATGGCTGTAGCTAAACTATAAAAAGTACTAAAATCTTACGTTTCAGTATACTAGCAATTGTTTGTATTATCTTCCTATAAACCACATTGGCTTTATGACACTTGATTTAAGTTTAAGTTGTTTTACCATTATAAATGTTATATTTTGCTGACTGCCATTAAGGCATGAAGCCCCTTTTAAATGTGTGACACTGTAATTAAAAGGAACAAACGGAAACACAATAAGGTTTATCATTTTATAGTAAGCTTAGAAAAAAAACCTCTACATTTAAAAAACATCCTGAATATTCAAGAACCCAAAGGCAACAGACATGGGCCAACAAGGTGTGATAACAATTGCATAGAGGGAAGAACAATAAAGGTATATAAAAAGACAACGGTAGAATCATCATGTCAAACAGTCAGCAATATTTGACTTAAATGTTAAGGACAAGCACAAGATAAAGGCAGTTATATATTAAATTTCTTTCTAAAGAATGCTCTACATCATTCTTTGGTAATTTATCTCCGTTAGATAAGAATGCATCTTGTTTTTTGCAATACCGCTATTTTCCATTTTCCTTTATCTTCATTTCTATTCATCAAATGTGGATAAAGAATCAAACCATTCAGCAGTCTTTATCATATTGTATTTCTTGTAAGAGAGTTCAGTCAATCATACAGAAAGCATGCTGTCTGCAGAGTGAAAGACCCATAGTACAGTTTGCATTGCCTATTAAAACACAGAGAGTGGCGAAAGGGGTGGGGTGTCATTCTGGAAGTTAGGGAGGCAGTATCAGGACGTTCTCAGTTCAACAGAAGTTGAAGTTCATACTGTTGTTAACACATCTTATAGTAATGTAAGCAAGCACACAGAAATAAAACATGTTTTAGTTACAACCCTAAAAAAACAGTAGGGTCACCAACGCTTTAAACAGCTCTGTGGCAACAGGCCATCGTAGGATGGGGGTGACTGAGGCCATTTTGAAGCTGGTGGGGACTATACCAGGAGCCAGAGAAGCGTTGATGATGACCACCATGGGACAGAGGGTGGGTAGGCAGTCCTTGACCAGGGCTGTGGGCATGGGGTCCAGGGAGCAGGTGGAGGTCTTGGCCGAGCTGACCAGTTTGGCCACTTGGAGAGCATCCACAGGGGAGAAAGGAAGGAGAGGTTGCAATGGGAGAGGCGTGGCGCTGCGCTGGGGGTGCGTTGCCAGGTGGCTGAGGTGCAGGTAGGGGGAGGGCCAGGTGCCAGGAGCTGCTGATGGATGGCCTCGACTTTCGCCTGGAAGAAGTCAAGGAATTTGGAGCACAGATTGGGAGCCCCTGAGGGCTGGGGGCGGAGTAGGCGGTTGATGGTGGAGAAAAGTGTTCTGGGGTTGCTGGGCACCGATGAGACGGGAGTAGTAATGAGTCTTGGCGTGGGAGAGAGCTTCGTTATAAAGTTTGACATGGTCACGAAAAAGCCAGGAGGTGGACCGTGAGGCCAGTTTTTTTGGAGAGCCTCTCCAGCTGATGACCAGAGGCCTTCAAGGCGGCGGAGTTCGGTGGTGAACCAGGGGGCAGGACAGGTGAAGGAAACAGTCTGGGTTTTGATGGGGGTGAGAAAGTTGAGACTGAGGGATAGGGCAGTGTTGTAGTGGGCTACCAAGCCGTCCACGCTGGAGTAGGAGGGAGCCGAGGCCATGTGGGTAGCCATCAGGTCGGATAGGGCCGGTGCACTCACAGTCTTGATGTTCCTAACATAATGGTGCGTTTAGGAATGCTGCCTGGGCAGGGAGGCCGGAACAGTGAAGAGGATGGCGTGGTGGTCAGATACAGCCAGGTCGAGGCGCGTGTAGGTCGGAAGGGCGGAGAGCCGGTAGAGCACACCAGGCCCAGCGTGTGGCCTTTGGTGTGGGTGGGGGGGGCCCTGACATGTTTGCTTGATGCTGAAGCAGTCCAGACGTAAAAGGAATTAAGCAGCAAATGTGCAGTTACTGGAGTCCCGTGAATGTTAAATCGCCGAGCAGGAGAGTTGATGGAGACATGGAGCAGAGAGAGGTGAGTAGCTCAGACAGCTCAGACAGGAAGGTAGTGGAAGCTTTAGGTGGGCGGTAAATGAGGGCAACTTGGAGCGGAGCATGACCCAGCCAGTTTGAAGACAACGCACTCAATGAGGTGGTAGTAGGTACTGGGAGTTCTTTAACCAGGATGCCAGCTCGGTGGATAACAGCCAATCCACCGCCACGACCCAGGGAGCGGGGCTTCTGGATGTACAGATAGCCTGGGGGTGTGGCTTGATTGAGTGTCACAAAGTCCTGCTGCTTTGCCATGTCTCTGTTAAGCATAGAAAGTCAATGCTTCTTCTGATGAGTAGTGCTTTATTGTTGAGGGAGCGGGTGTTCAGCAGCATAAATGTCACATGGTTGTTCGTAGATGCAACAAGGAGGGAGAAACCAGCACACTGTCAGCACAGGCCTGTGACCTCAGGTAGATAGCGCGAACGAGAGGTTAGGTCGGATGACGTCGTTTGTTGTGATGACGACATCGCCGATAATAAGAACTGGATACAGCGTCGGAGGCGGACTCTCGTTCTTTCCTATGAGAGCTGTTCATTGGCGAAAGCAAAATGGCCCAACTTTTGAGAGAGCGAAACGTCACAGATTACCCGTCATGCCTGGCTGTCAGAGCAGAAGTACCCGTATGTGCGCTCACAGAGCATGCCAATGTATTTTTGGGCCGGGCGACGTCACGGACTGATACGGTAATTGCAGTACCGCCGTTTGGACACAACACATTTTGGGCACAGAGTACTTCCTGGGGGCTTGGATCAGACACTCCAGTTTCCACGACTTTCTTTAATGTGGAAGCTATCAGAGATCTTTTTCAAGTCGGCATGGATCTGACTTGCTTCGGGTCGCTGTTCTGGCTTCTCACACAGCATTAGCTTTATTATGAGGTACTAAAAAGAAAAACAAAAGAACAGGTACTTGGATCTGTGTTGCATCAAGCAGAGGTGGAAGAAGTACTCGGATGTTTTACTTAATTTAAATTAGCGCTACTACAGTGTTAACATACTCGGTACTGCATTCAAAATTAAACTCAAGTAAAAGTATTTGTATCACAATATACTTTCAGCACAAGAATTAAAAATCCTTATTTGAATGACTCATTTCAGAATAATATTTATTTAATGATTGTATAATAACTATTAATTAATTAATGTGTTCATCATTTTGATGTTATCCTTGATGAAGATAACGTTTATTTGAATGACTTCATATGCTGCTCGGTCACTTCACCTGTAGCGATAAATTAAAGCAGCAAAAGCCGTAAATTAAAAGTAGGAGTAAAAGTACAATATTTGCATCTAAATTGTAGTGGAGTAGAAGTATAAATTAGCATAAAATTGAAATACTTAAGTAAAATATAAGCTCTTCCGAATGTACTTTTGTAGAGTACTTGAGTAATCGCACTAGTTTACGTTCAAACACTGGCATTAAGAAATGTTATGAAACTGCAGTATTACTGCACTCAGCCGTATTTCATACATATTGAAATCACAGGGAAAACAGATACAGTTTAATTTGAGATGCAGATTGCAAATATCATTTTTTGTGCAATAAACAATTTGTATATTTTACACCGTATGGCAACCATGGGAACATGGCCTAAATTGGTGTGAAATAGTAAAAACTACAAACAACTACAAAGTCAGGACTCTAGATTGAAATTAACTAGATTGGTTTTAATGTATTAGTCATTTTTTTGTTTCCTTAAGTGTCTGAGTGAAACTTTAAGATTTATTATAAGAGACAAGGTTGAACTTCCAACATAAAATAGAACATCTCATAGCCTTGCTAATGTCCTATGCATCAACATAGCTCAAATTGAAAAGTTTAAAAGCGTAACATGTCCCTAGTTACACGAGAGGGTTAAGAGCATGTTAACATACTAAACAACTAAATTGCATGAACATTGACAAAATGTAAAAAATAACAGACCTCTTGGTGGGAATTGTGTTGAAACTCTTTGGGACATTTCTGCACTCTGAGGTCGGGCCAACCCTGTGCAGTGAAAGGACGCGTTACAGTAATGACAGAACTGAAAAATCTGCTCCATCATGCTCTGATGAACTGAAATAGTTGAAAGACTTCTGACAAAAAAAATTCTGGCAGCATAAAATAACAGGTTATACCAATGACAAGTACACAGTTAGCAGAATTTTGAATCGTAGCTAGAAAACTCACCATGGCCCTTTCACAACAGGTGGACATTTTCCAGAGGAGTTCAAAGTATATCAACCCCAAAGGAAAGATATCAACTTTTCGGTCATAAGTCTTTTGCCTCATCTGTTTTGATACAATACAAACACAATATTGACAAGAAGGCAAGATGCAGCTGTACAGTATATATCTTAAGTTTATGTTTAATATCCACATGAATAAAGTATACATGGATTTAAGTCAACGCAATCTAATCCAATGGTTATTGAAACCAGTCTGATATTTTTAAGATATTAAAGTGGCTGAGATTAAAACATTTAAAATGTGTGAGAAATAAATCTGAAATTAGTGATAGGGGGTTTTAATTGTCAAGCAACCACATCAAATTAGCAAGGTTGTATCAACCTAGTCAGACTACAGACATCACCACTTGCCATTTAATATGCCAGCACTGGAATTTCATCTTGAAGATTCTCATTTTTTTTCCTTCAATATTTCCCTACAAAACTGGCTATAACCCACATTTAAATGTGGTCAAATCTTCCCAGCTCTCCCTTTGACATGTTGTCAGTACAGAACATCTCACCTGCTCAGGAGCCATGTATGAAGTGGTTCCTTTGCCCATCAATCTCTCCCTCAGGTTCTCAGGATCGTTGTCAAGTGTGACCATACCAAAGTCTACGATCTTCACTTGTCCATCTTGCCCAATCATGATGTTTTCAGGCTAAACACGGGAAATAAATGAACAAACGTGTATGTTTTGTCTCAATATGCGTATCTTTGGATTTACACGTGCTTTTTTGATTACATGAAAACTGAGAAGTATGGAAACATGCAGTGCACTACGCGAACCAGGATGGGGCAACCTCAACAACTAGAGATGTCCCGATCCGATCACGTGATCGGGGATCGGAGCCGATCACATGATTTTCAAAAGATCGGAATCGGGAGGAAAAAATCGGGGATCGGGATTTTTTTTTCTCATAATTTTATTTAATGTTGCAAAAACAAAAATGACCATGTTTACGTCTTAAATTCATCCTGAGGACTTAGTTTTGGTTTAAAATTACACAACATCATGTATGTGTTGCTTTCTTTGGGCTTGTTTTCAGACCTGGTTGCTTATTCCTCTGAAAGCTGGCAACAGAGTGGGCGCAGTGTCTAATAGTAGCAGTAAGCTAACGAGAGGCTACGTTCAGCTGGTGACTCGGGAGTCGGGACAGAGCAAATGTCAGGAGTTTGGAAGTATTATAAAATTGAAAGCGAAGGCAGTGTAACAGCCAGATGCAATGTTTGCAAGGCAGAGGTTCCGCGTGGTGGAAAGAACAGAGCTACGTTCAACACGACCAATCTAATACGCCACCTGAGAAACAAACACCAACAACAACACGACGAGTACACAGCGGCCACTCAGGTAACGGCACTGAAACAACCGACACTTTCAGAGACTTTCAAAAGGAAAGAGAAACTGCCCCAGAACAGTGACAAGGCCAACAAAATAACAGCCAAGATAGCTGATTTCATCGCGTTGGATGACCAGCCGTTATCTGTTACCTTTTTTTTCTCTTAATGCATAAAGATCGGATCGGAAAAAATCGGTATCGGCAGATTGTCAAAATCAAATGATCGGAATCGGATCGGGAGCAAAAAAAGGTGATCGGGACATCCCTATCAACAACACAGCATAATACAATAAAAGTTATACATGTGGGCTTATTACACTATCTTATAAAGTATATGCACCTCTACACTTCTCAAAGCAGCCACCAGTGATATTATTGGGTCATACAGCAGACTGACTGCAAAAACGACAACATTGCTAGACAGCGAGAATTGACACTTTCTCTGAGGGCACAGCAGCCGTTTGCAGTTTCCACATTATACGACACATAGCAGTTTACTAAAGTAAGTGTCTTAATTGAGAACAAGCTGTTTTCATGATCGACGTGGTGCAATACACTTTTTTTCCTCCACTTTCTCTTACCTTCAGGTCCCTGTGGATGAGCGTCTTAGAGTGAATGTACTCGACTCCTCTGACTGTTTGCTGAAACTTAGTGAGAGCCTCTTCTCTTCTCTTGGGGTCCAGCAGAGATTTCTTCTCATTGTTCTCGTCTATCCACACTCTGAGTGATTTTACACACAACTCAGTCAGAATATATAGGTAGCGGTTCCTGATCGGTGAATTGATGGAGGAGAAAGAAAAGACAAATGAAGAAGTGCATACCTCAAGTACGTATTTTTATTGGATATCGGATTATCGCTTACTGCGTAGAACTGCCACTCTGATCTGGACTGTATCCTGAATCCTCCAACCAACTGATGAGGTATCGCACAATGTTAGGGTGCTCGAGCTTTGACAATGTCTCCACCTCTTGCAGAGCTTCTTCAATCCTAAGGAGAAGAAAATAGCTCAGCTGAAACTTTACTTTTTTTGCACATCATCTTTAAATGTTATATTGCACTAGGAACAGTCTAATAAAAAACATGGAACGTAATTTAATGTTTGACTTACTTTCCACTTCCACATCGTACAATCTTTATTGCACGATACTTCCCAGTCAGTTTTTCTCTTGCTTTAAAAACTTGACCATAGGATCCTCTGCCGATCTTCTCCATGCAGTCAAAGTCTGATGTAAACCTATTGAAAGAAAGTAAAGTATTTATTATTGTATATTCATTGTATAAAAAGCCAAACAAAACTATACCTTAATGTTTGAATTTTCCATACCTTGACATTTCTGATTTGGTTGATGTGTTATCATTGGGACAGTTTCCTGTGTTCACTTCCTGATTCTCTGATTTACAGCTTGGATCAGTGGTTTCCAACCTGGGGGGGGAGCCCACCGGCGGGAAGCTTAAACATTAACATGATTTGCCCGTAAAATGTACACATTTTTAACACAACCGGCAGTTCAAAGAAAAGTGGACGAGCCCACGACAAGTCTTTCAGCTATAATGCCCAAATCAACAAAGTATGATGAGGCCCGTCCGTCCCTCCCTTTTTTCGGCTGCGTAGTTTCAAATTCTAGCGCACTTGAGAAAAGAAAAGAAAAATCATTATTCTTTAAAATGATTTACATCTCCAACAGGCTCACTATACCTCAGTGCTGCTTTGCCAGTCATCTTGAAAACCTTTTGCGATTCTAACAAGATATCAATCAAATAAAGAGCACCAATATTATAATTTTGTTAAACCATATGTACTGCAGCCTTCAAGGTGATTTACCGTGTTTTGGGCTTCACAACAGGATCTTGTTCCTTTAAGAAAAAGAAAGAAGGAAATACAGATGTTGATGCCAGTCAAATTAAAACAGCATCTACATAGACGTATCAAATTGTTTAACATCTTGCTTGGTAAATAGAAAGTTAACTTACTGATAGAAATGACCCAAGACGTACATTTTGTGCTCCATTTTGGGGATTATTTCCACCAATAACGGGCCAGGACCACTTGATAATACATCCTCGAATAAAAAGGAGTGTCTAACATCAAGTTAAGTTGGCAGCTCTTTCTAGTTACAGAAAAAGGGTGTTCTTACAGTTTACCAGTATTTACCATGTCTTTACAGATATCAACCCTTTTGGAGACACAACTCAGGATCTCTGGAGATAAACCGAACTATATTATTGATATTTTCCCTTCCAGAACCCAAGAGATTACGGATGAAAAAATGACTGACCTCATCCTCGGTAGGACTTGATGAATTGATGAAGTCAGTCATCGGCACGCTTTTTGATTTTGCATCACGGGTGTCCCTTGGAGAATACAAACAGAGACATTAGTAACGTATCGTGTTTTGATTAATTAATGATATCATTAGTCAGTGACTTGCATTGCAGTTGGTGGTCTGGCTTCAGCAACGTCATCATTCCCGGAGGAGGTCTAAAAAGCAAAATAGAAAATATTTCTTATCGTCTGTCACCATGTCAACCAAGCACTAATTAGTTTGGTCCCCAAACAAGACTTTTGTAAAGGCAATTAATCATATAGTTATAATATAGTTAGTTATAATTTGTCTCAATAAAGTTATCATGCTTTTTGCGGTGACCCTGAGGTTCCTTCCCTTGTGTAACACGTCTGTTGTTCCTGTGTACGTTAGCATTTGACAGGCAGTAGGGAGCTACTGTGACCATTGTCTGGTTTCTTAAAAATGTAATGTGTATTTAGTTTCCTGATTCCTTTATACATGACCCGTGTGTCTTTGTACTCAAGATCAGATCCCAGTAGCACACGCTGGGACGGGGATCTGTCCTTTCACAGAAATTGATAGATTCCGTTAAATGCTTTTAGACTTTATCAAAAAACGCAACTTCATCTTTGCTTCTCTATTGGGTAATTCCTCAGCAGAAGGTGATTCTGTCGTGGAATTTCCACATTACACAGAATGTGAAATGAGCTTTTTAGGCCATGATCGCTGCATGAATAAACATGTATGTATAAAGGGGATATTTAGCGCAATCGTGGGAGTTGTGTTTGGAGCCCAAATGGGCAGCACTTTTTGAGTTGACTGTGATTTTTTAAAGGGGAAGCCTACGTAAGAATTGCATGTGTTGATTATTTTTTGTGCGTAACCACTTGAGTTTCGTTTATTCGCAACCTTTCGACTTGAATCCTAGGTCGCGTTCACACCAGTCTTGTTTTATACAGTTGAATCGAATAAAAAATTAACCCCTTGGTGCATTCGTTTGGGTTGGTGTGAACGCAGTCCGAGACCTCTGATGAGAACCAAACACCCGGGCTCTGGGCCCTCATTTATAACGCCGTGCGTAGGATTCACGTGGGAAGGTTGCTTACGTAGTAGAAATCCAAAAGATAGGTACAGAAATGTTCCGACATTTTCCGATTCATCAAACATTGCGTACCGGCGAGGAAAGTGCGTACGGCACTTCCTACACCGGTTTCCCTTTATAAATCACAATCGACTCGAAATGCTTTTGCGGGCTTCACGTAACGCCCATATGTGCCTATAAATAGTCAAAGAAACGCCCATTCATTCATTCTGACTGACTTTATGAAGAAGATCGAAGGAAATGACGACAGAACAGCTAAAAAAGACATCTCACACCGTGTCAGATGGTGGTTATTTTGGGGAGGTTGAGATAAATCTATTGTTTGGTGGATGCAGTTTGAACCAGAGTAGCAGCATGGAGGTCGGATCGTCACCAAAATAAATAAATAAGTGGTCCGAAAAAGGTTCATGACAAAAAGAATACACATAGCCTTCATCAGGCAGTGTGTTTGTACCGGGGACAGGAGACCCGCCCTTGATGAGAAACTGTAAGAAATGGGGAATCCCCCCCGCAGCAACTCTATCACCAGTTAAAGGAAATACAACCAATGTGTTATATTAGCTGTACAGTTTACCACATATGGTGTTCTTAGTTTCCATACTCCTGTTTTTACGAGCGACTTATCAAGTCTTGGCAAACGGCATAAAGCATGATTAAACGTGATAGTATATAAAACCATGCTCGTATCTACAACCTATAGAAATGCAAAACGGCGTCAGTTTAGACGTAATTCTGTCCTTCTGCTACCGCATCACTTATGAGAAAACATTTCATAACATTAACACAACATATTCGAGGTGGTTTTAAATAACATATCCGTATTTATTTATCCAAGTTATGTTTTTGTGAGCACTGAGTCTCAAACAGGCGTTTGTTTAATCATTTTAAGATTGGCTTTAATCAATGTTTGAAAATGAATTCTTCATATATGATAAATGAGAGGTAACGTTTTATTTATGGTATTATTTCCACATATTTCTCTCCATTCTTCCAACGTGATGTCGCAGTTTCTCGTCTCTCCCGTTTTTGTGCTTAGTGCGTACGCATGGGTCAGAGTTTTCGTGGAGGACCGCACGTTT
>NC_047503.1:42240074-42323107 GCF_902827115.2 Pseudochaenichthys georgianus
CTCTTCTTCATGTCTCTTCTATCATCACATGTGTCCCCTCTTCTTCATGTCTCTTCTACATCAACATGTGTCCCCTCTTCTCATGTCTCTTCTACATCAACATGTGTCCCCTCTTCCTCATGTCTCTTCTACATCAACATGTGTCCCCTCTTCTTCATGTCTCTTCTCCATCAACATGTGTCCCCTCTTCTTCATGTCTCTTCTACATCAAATGTGTCCCCTCTTCTTCTTCTCCTTCTACATCAACATGTGTCAGCTAAATGCATGTAATGTAATGTGTCCCCTCTTCTTCATGTCTCTTCTACATCAACATGTGTCCCCTCTTCTTCATGTCTCTTCTACATCAACATGTGTCCCCTCTTCTCATGTCTCTCTACATCACATCAACATGTGTCCCCTTTCTTCATGTCTCTTCTAGCATCAACATGTGTCCCCTCTTCATGTCTCTTCTTCTACATCAACATGGTGTCCCCTCTTCTTCATGTCTCTTCTACATCAACATGTGTCCCCTCTTCTTCATGTCTCTTTACATCAACATGTGTCCCCTCTTCTTCATGTCTTCTACATCAAACATGTGTCCCCTCTTCTGCATGTCTCTGTCTCTTACATCAACATGTGTCCCCTCTTCTTCATGTCTCTCTACAAATCAACATGTGTCCCCTCTGTCCCCTCTCTTCATGTCTCTTCTACATCAACATGTGTCCCCTCTTCTTATGTCTCTTCTACATCAACATGTGTCCCTCTCTTCTTCATGTCTCTTCACATCAACATGTGTCCCCTCTCTCTTCATGTCTCTTCTACATCAACAGTGTCCGTCCTCTTCTTATGTCTCTTCTACATCAACATGTGTCCCCTCTTTCTTCATGTCTCTTCTACAATCAACATTTGTCCCCTCTTCCATGTCTCTTCTACATCAACATGTGTCCCCTCTTCTTCATGTCTCTTCTACATCAACATGTGTCCCCTCTTCTCCATGTCTCTTCTACATCAACATGTGTCCCCTCTTCTCCTGTCTCTTCTACATCAACATGTGTCCCTCTTCTCATGTCTCTTCTATCATCAACATGTGTCCCCTCTTCTCCATGTCTCTTCTACATCAACATGTGTCCCCTCTTCTCCATGTATCTTCTACATCAACATGTGTCCCCTTTCTTCATGTCTCTTCTACATCAACATGTGTCCCCTGTCTCTTCTTCATGTCTCTTCTATCTATCATCAACATGTGTCCCCTCTTCTTCATGTCTCTTCTACATCAACATGTGTCCTCCTCTTCTTATGTCTTCTACATCAACATGTGTCCCCTCTTCTTCATGTCTCTTCTACATCAACATGTGTCCCCTCTTCTTCATGTCTCTCTACATCAACATGTGTCCCCTCTTCTTCATGTCTCTTCTACATCAACATGTGTCCCCTCTTCTTCCATGTCTCTTCTACATCAACATGTGTCCTCTTCTCATGTCTCTTCTACATCAACATGTTCCCCTCTTCTTCATGTCTCTTCTACATCAACATGTGTCCCCTCTTCTTCATGTCTCTTCTACATCAACATGTGTCCCCTCTTCTCCATGTATCTTCTACATCACATGTGTCCCTCTTCTTCATGTCTCTTCTACATCAACATGTGTCCCCTCTTCTTCATGTCTCTTCTACATCAACATGTGTCCCCTCTTCTTCATGTCTCTTCTACATCAACATGTGTCCCCTCTTCTTCATGTCTCTTTACAATCAACATGTGTCCCCTCTGTGGAAAGAGACTCTGAAAAGAGATTCTCTCTCTTTTGATCCATTTCTATAAAAACCTGTCTGAAAATGAGGCTGATCAGATTTTGGACACTTGATGATGTCATAACACGATGTGTTGTCTTGTGTAGCCATTAGCCAATCAGCAACCAAGGTACCCCCCCCCCCCCCCTTATCATCTGAATCTCCTCTAGAGCTCCATTGAGTTCTTTGTAACCAAAGTCTCTCAGAGGGGCGTGGGGAGGGGCTCCTTATTTTCATCTAAAGTAACAGACAGAGAATCAGCACTTTGGAAACAGGGCTGAAACAGAGGGGATTATGGGTAATGCTGCAATGATCTGTTTGGTGTTTCAGCCAATCAGAGACATGTTCTGGATATATCTAGACCTGTGATACGTTGATGAGAAACAGCATAATAGGGTCCTTTAAAGTGCTCGCGAGTTGGTGGAAACGTCTGCTCTGTATCTTCAGCAGCGGTTGTAGTAAACGGTGTGAATGGATCCGGCTCGTTGTCTCCAGACACCAGCGGCCCCTCAGAGGTCGACTCCCCGTCAGACCCCGGCCCCGCTGACACCACCTCTTCTGACGGGGAGCCGGTCCCCCCGCCGCCCAGGAGACGCCTCCGCCGCCGCACCCCCCGCTCAGAGACCCCCCACCGGGACAGCTCCCTGGAGGAGAAGCCCGCCGTGCTCAGGAAACCCCCGAGAGCCAAGAGCACCCCGGCCCTCTGCGGCAAGGAGAGCCTGAGAGCGTCCGGAAGACTGGACTGGAGCGAGAGACAGGGGGAGGAACGTAGGGCGAGGAACAACGTGAGTGTTTGTCCATGAAACCACTGGTTTTTCCAATTTGCTCAACACAATAATAACGTAGCACATACATGACAAACACATGATTACATACATGGAGGTGGTGACAGGAGATTCATGAGGTTCCTGTAACAATAACAGCCGACAATTCAGGTCCAAGAGAATGTAGTATGAAGTAAGGAACCGGTCAGATTTGGCACGAAACAACATTTGTGAGATATTCCAGAGGACTGAAGCACTTCCAAACTCTGAGTCACAGCGTATTGAAGCGAGCTGGAGGATACGGCAACAGGAGGTAACAGGAGCTCCTAAGCACTAGCACTAGCTATTCTTCCTCTGCTCCACACATACAGTCAAACTAGGGCTGTGCAATTCATCGTATTTTAATCTCGATTTTGGCTTGCAACGATTACCAAAACAACGTAATCGAAATAAAACGATTATTATTATTTTTTTATAAACATTTTTTTACTGTGTTTTCTGTTGAATTCTACTTAAAGTTCAAGTTCTGTTAAAAACATACTGTTCACATTTTCTTTTTCAATAAATGGATGTTTTCAAAGTAAATGGATAATCATTTTTAATAATCGTGATATCAATTATTGACCCACTAATCGTGATTATGATTTTTGCCATAATCGAGCAGCCCTAAGTCAAACCCACCACATTTACACATATAGCACACTAAACAATAATAAACGTAAACTAACAAAAGACCTAATTTCAAACACGAATCGAAAAGCAACACAAAATACGGTAAACACGAAACTAACAATTAAGCAATTCCTCAAGATGTCATAATACACTAGTACAAATGAATATTTATCCATAACAAACAAAACTACTTGATTGAAATTAACTTTATTTTTCAGACACTTCTTTACAAGCAGGAGAACTCTCATTTCAATATACAAGTCGCACGCTATGAGGAATGAAAAGCCTCAAATGACTACATTTACCATTATCTTAAAGTAAGATTTTGATTGCAGGATTTCTAGTGGAACACGTTTACCATGTTTTATACTAATACTTACACTTTGGTTTGAAAAAAGTTAACAAAAGACTTCACGTTAAAGGCCTTCACTGCTGCTTACTGAAGTCAGCTGTAGCCTTGATCTTCAAAAGTAACTTCTGTCAGAAGATGAGTTGTTTCCCAGTCTTTCATGGTATCAGTTGTTTAAGGGAAATTATGCCTTATTTCAGTTCGTCTCTGAGGCGTACTCCTGTCCTGCTGATGTTCTTGTAAAAATGTTATTTCAAAAGAGGAACAACAAAAACAGAAAGGTAATATGTTTATAAAGGCGATCGTCACTTGACATTTCTCTGATTTCCCAACTTTGAATAAAGACGAAATACATTTTATAGCAGAAATAATGTGCACAGAGTTAGGATGTGAGATTGCCCTGAGTCCAGGTGAGTTTCGAGCAGCTTCGCAGGACACCAGAGAAGTGAAGCTGGGTCACCGGAGACTCTTGCTCTCATTAATAATAAAACTCCGGTGTGCTTTTCGGAAACGTCTCCATCTCTCTGGTTTCTCCCCCTCAGAGCCACACGTCTGACGCCTGCGTACAGACCACCCGGCGGGGGTCCGATAAGAAGAACTCGAAACCCTGAGCGGCGGCGCGCTCGATCCGCCGACCTGGAGAAGACGAGGCGCTCGCAGCTGAGCGTGGCGGGCGACCGCTGGGTGACGGAGTACATGCGCTGGCTTCTCCGCCCGGCTCAGGTAGAAAACAAGACTCTCTGAAAACCACGTTCCCTTTCTGAAGAGCAGACATCAGACTCTCTGAGCACATGAGGTCTCCGGCAGAGGAGTCACTGAGAGAGAAGCTCTGCTGTCAGGGGAACACACTGTCATTTCATCCTTCAAACACTCACACTCTGAATCTACGGTACATATTATCCTTTACTGCAGGACGTGTAATCTTAAATCTAAAAGACATTGAACAAACTATGAAACATGACGGGGCACGAGAGTAAACTCTTTGGATTGGGGTTTAGACATTCAGTGAATCCACATTCACATTAAGTACGCGGCTCACGTAAGAGACATTTATATTAGGGCTGTGCAATTATGGCAAAAATCATAATCCACGATTATTTTGGTCAATAATTGATATAACGATTATTAAATACGATCATTCATTAACTTTGAAAAAACATCCATTTATTGAACTTTAACACAAATACAATAATAATTTCAATAGTATGTTTTTTAACTGCTGATTACCCTGAACGTATAATTCAGCTGAAAAACCAATACAAAAATAAATTATACATTTATATTACATTAAATAAATATCAAAATAATATATACCAATAAACAAGATCAACAAATATTTTGGAGCGCACTTCCACAAGCTACTAAACAATATATAAATATGATAAATACAAAATAAATTAGATCAAATATGTTCACCAACCTCGCAAAGCAAAATAATTGTTTTTTTTCGATTATGTTGTTTTCGTAATTGTGGCAGGCCAAAATCGTAATTGCGATTAAAATATGATTAATTGCACAGCCCTAATTTATATAATACATCATTTTTATATAATACAAAAAAAAATGTTTACCAAGTACCTCAATTTGGGATGAATAATGTAGACTGAAAAAAAGTGAAAAAGTTCACATACGAGTTTTGATAAATAATCATCTTTAAAGTGGATTAACCAAGTGAAGGCAAATAAGAGAACTGCCAGAACAGCTGGGTTGAATTAAGAAAAAAACTAACTCTCCTTAAAAGACACGATACAATAATACGATATCAGACATGTAATCGATCTACTCTCCTATCACGATATATTGTTAAAATGTGTCCTAAAAACACTACAGCTACACTACAACCTCTTTCCGCTTCTTTAAAACATCTTTAAACTGTACTTTAATTACTAAGTCAATATTTCCTAACTGAAATGCACTCTATAGATTGCGGTAGTATGCCCTCTGGTGTTCCCTGTCTGTCTGTGTCTCCAGGACTCACTGATAACCCCTGAGTCTCGACTTCTCTGCTTAGAATGTCCGTATTTATGATTCATTGGAAGGAAAGTCTTTAAGTGTGTGTGTGTGTGTTCCGCCTGGCAGCAGCGAAACAACCCGAGCTGATGGACTGAACGATATGTTGCTGTTTGATAATGAGCGAACATCAGAGAGAATTCATTATTTACAAGCTTTCTTTAAAGAAACCACGGATCACCGTTTGAATGTACTTATGTATGAGCACGCATGTCTCCGCCGTTCTCTCGGCAGTGTGTGTGTGTGTGTGTGTGTGGTGTGTGTGTGTGTGTGTGTGTGTGTGTGTGTGTGTGTGTGTGTGGTGTGTGTGTGTGTGTGTGTGTGTTGTGTGTGTGTGTGTGTGTGTGTGTGTGTGTGTGTGTGTGTGTGTTGTGTGTAGTGTGTGTGTGTGTGTGTGTGGTGTGTGTTGTGTGTGTGTGTGTGTGTGTGTGTGTGTGTGTGGTGTTGTGTGTGTGTGTGTGGTGTGTGTGTGTGTGTGTGTGAGCCACTCTTCCGGGCAGCCGCCCCGGACCCCCCTCCCAGTCTTTTTGATGTTTGACTATTTTGGATCCTCAAGTGTAGATTAGGATAAACTACATAGAAACAAGATTTATCAAATAGAATATTAAAAGTATTTTCTGAGGAGAAAACTAGATTCAAGATGCGCTGCCTTTATTATAACCTCTTGTTTAAATGTGTTTCTCTTAATTAAGACAAACGTAACACCTCTTAATTCAATATAGATTAAATATAGCGTATAGATTAAATGATGAGGTATTAGCTCAACTTCTTGTGGGTGATGATGCCAAAAATAAACACTTAATTCAATTTATTTTAACTTTAAATATATCATAAATATGTAAGAATAATAACAATGCCACTATAATATAATGTCCATAAATAATAAATACCGTAATAAACAAGTCTGTAAAGGGACTATGTCCAACTAAAACTGTGATATTCATTCATCCCTTTCTTTGAAAAAGAGACACACACTCAGACACACACACACACCACACACTCAGACACACACACACACACTCAGACACACTCAGACACACACAGACACAACACACACACTCAGACACACACACACACACCACACTCAACCACTCAGACACACTCAGACACACACTCAGACACGAACACACACTCAGACACACACACACACAGAGAGAGAGACACACACATACACACACTCACAGACACACTCAGACACACACACACACACACACACACAAGGACACACTCAGACACACACTCAGACACGAACACACACTCAGACACACACAGAGAGAGAGACACACACAGAGAGAGAGACACACACGCGCACACACACACACACACACAGACACACACACACACCAACACACTCAGACACACACTCACAGACACACACACACAAAGAGAGAGAGACACACGCACACACACACACACACACTCAGACACACAAGAACACACACTCACAGACACACTCAGACACACACACACACACTCAGACACTCAGACACACACAGACACACACACAAGGACACACACTCACAAACACACTCAGACACACACACACTATATACACACAATAAGTATTTTTTTAAATAACAAATAATTATTTACTTTGGCTTGAATTCAGCTTTATCAATAATAACTTAAAATATATAAAGAACAAAACATGAAATTAATTGTGAATAATTTAAGAATTGCAGTGAAATGTGAAATATCACATTACATTTAGCTTTTATCCCAAAACAAGTTTCAGTTCGTCTTTTATATCCAGCGATGGGATTGAAAGGGAACGTCCAATTAAAGATACAGTTTTAATAGATTGTAACGTATTTGATCACCTCGTATCTTTTGACATGTTATCTGTTTCCATCACAGTGACAGACGCGTGTCATGCTAATAGTTTCATCTAATGCACCGTCAGTTATGTCACTGTTAGTTGTAACTAAAGATGGTCGAAGCGTGTGGATGTGAAACTGAGGGCTAACGTTCATCATGTGGTCTGACTTACAGCGCTGAGTAATATTTCAAACTGAATGAATTTAAATCCACTCAGAATGTTTATTCATTTTATCAACCGTCCAAACCGCATCACTCTGAATGTGCAGAAGTATTTATATTTAATAATACTTTTATTTATTTATTTATTGCAGCTTTTGAAGTGTCCACTTAATATGAGATGGTTATTTACAGAACTCGTGTTACTTGAAAGAAGCCCTAATGCTTTTGGGGTCCCCCCCCCTCTATGAAACCTGTAAATGAGGCTTCAAAAAGCCCCTTTAAGACTGCATTCTTTGTATTTATGTTTATATATTATAACTCCTGATGTTTTAATCACTTATGATGAACACAAATTAAGATTAAACACTGATATTCGAAACATTTTGGGGGAAATGTTTAAATATGCTTAAGGTCCCCTATTTTACTGTTCTTCATCAATACATCACAGGTCTCAGATATATACAGAACATGTCTCTGATTGGCTGAAACACCAAACAGATCATTGCAGCATTACCCATAATCCCCTCTGTTTCAGCCCTGTTTCCAAAGTGCTGATTCTCTGTCTGTTACTTTAGATGAAAACAACGAGCCCCTCCCCACGCCCCTCTGAGGGACATTTGGTTACAAAGAACTCAATGGTGCTCTAGAGGAGATTCAGGTGATAAGGGGGGGGGGGGGTTACCTTGGTTGCTGATTGGCTAATGGCTACACAAGACAACACATCGTTATGACATCATAAAGTGGCCAAAATCTGATCAGCTCATTTTCAGACAGGTTTTTATAGAAATGGATCAAAAAGAGAGAGAATCTCTTTTCAGAGTCTCTTTCCACAGAGGGGACACATGTTGATGTAGAAGAGGGGACACATGTTGATGTAGAAGAGACATGAAGAAGAGGGGACACATGGTGATGTAGAAGAGACATGAAGAAGAGGGAACACATGGTGATGTAGAAGAGACATGAAGAAGAGGGGACACATGGTGATGTAGAAGAGACATGAAGAAGAGGGGACACATGTTGATGTAGAAGAGACATGAAGAAGAGGGGACACATGTTGATGTAGAAGAGACATGAAGAAGAGGGGACACATGTTGATGTAGAAGAGACATGAAGAAGAGGGGACACATGTTGATGGAGAAGAGACATGAAGAAGAGGGGACACATGTTGATGTAGAAGAGACATGAAGAAGAGGGGACACATGTTGATGTAGAAGAGACATGAAGAAGAGGGGACACATGTTGATGTAGAAGAGACATGAAGAAGAGGGGACACATGTTGATGTAGAAGAGACATGAAGAAGAGGGGACACATGTTGATGTAGAGGAGACATGAAGAAGTGGAGTTTGCATAATAGGGGACCTTTAAGAGAACCGTCTTTTATGAAACTGCTCCAGACAAAGGTATAAAATGACACCACAAAGAGACACGTGTTGCTTATCGTTCACAGCGGCTTCACCCCCATGGAGGCGCTGCTGTGTTTAAGTTTGACTGTTATGGTAAAAAGAGGGTGTTTTTTTACTGTTTACTTTTAAATGATCCCTTTACAAGAAGAAACTGAGAAAACAGATTAAAGTGGTTTTAATGTAAAAAGTTAAGTCTGAATGTTTGAGACAATCACCAGAAAATATTAAAGCTAAAAACATTGTTATAATATATTATATGTGAGGAGTTTATCTAACGCACTGTTTGAGAAAGTGACTTTATTCGCTGTATCTAAAGCTTTGAGTTGTTATTTTATTATCATCATCATACGTTTGATAATCCTGTATTTTCCACCACGTTTACATTTTGGTCCCTGTATTGAAAACATGTACAATATATTTTCCTCCACTTTGCTGTGAATAAATCGTATTTGAATAAAATCGTAGTTTGTGATTTGTATATAAACTATTTTATACAAATGATTTATTTATTTACGATTTGTTTGTATTGTTTTAATGTATGTTTAAGTATATAATGAATCATAAAGATCACTTTTATATATATTTAAAAATGTTATACATAAAATGTATATTATTATATATATATGATTTGTTTATATATTACTTATAAATATATACATTATAAAAATGTAGTCGGGGCACTGGATGCCCCTGAAATAACACAATGTATTTTATTCAAATGTTATTATATGTGCACTATAGCTTCATAGGTTGCTGACCCCTGACCTATAGAACAAAGATACTAATTAAAATCTATTGTACTGTATTTTCTGTGCATTAAAGGTCCCATGGCCATTTCTACCTATCATAATTCCATTGTTGAGGTCGACTAGAATACATTTATATTGTGCAATTTTCCAAACTCACATTGTTTTCTCAAATAGCATCTCTGTATGTGTATTCACTCTCTGTCCTAAACGGCTTGTTGGAGCTCCTGCCCCCCCCCCCTCCCAGTGAGCCCAGGGAGATACAGCCCGAAACCAGCCCGAGCACACACACACACCCGCAGCCTGGCTGGCAGTTTGTGTGTGTGCCCAGGCTGAGTCCCGCGGTGTCTCGCTGTCTCGCCGACCCCACACCAGTGAGCCAGCTCACAGTGTCCGCTCCTCGCAGTGTGTGTGTGTGTGTGTGTGTGTGTGTGAGGAAGCGTAACGGCTCCGCGGACGTAACGGACCAATCTGCGGAGCCGTTACGTTACGTCACAATACTCGAAATACGTCACCATACCCAAGAATTAAACAATGGAAAAATAGAAATCTCCAACGAGGCGTTCTGGGGCAGCATAGGCAGGTATTTTCTGTGTTAGAGTTTTACTCGCTACAGGGTGTACTTTGAACAGTGGCGAGCCGTGACTTTTATACCTAGGCCCTCTGACCCCCCCTTCCCTCGAAAGAAAGAAGAGATATTACGTCACAGCGTAGACTTCAGCGGAATATCTAAACAGCGGCCCGGGGTGCAAAGCGCATCAATGACAGCGACCCTCTACCACACAAACAACACCATTATATAAAGACCTATCATGACAGGGCTCCCACAGCCAAGTAGCAATTACAAATGAATTAAGTCGGCATGGCGGCCCACATTGAAAATGACTTAGGCCTACCTTTGATGATCAAATCCTGCCAATTGCCTAAGCACCCCAAGAAATTATTATTATTTTTATTAAATTAAATCAGAAAAATTATTGATTACATCAATGCAAATGTGAAACGAATAAATGTTTGACCACAAACATAAAGCCAACACAGGTGATATGATTAGGCCAATGGCCAGCACCCATTCGATTTTTGACCTACCCATAGGCTAAATTACTTTGTGACACTTGATGACTTCCTGTTAGCAAGAGCCCCAAATTATTTGCTAACAGCAAAGTGACAAATGGATCGTTTTTTAGTCCTTAAACGTCCACGTGTGGACACTCAATCAAAACCACCTGAAAGCGAGAGGGATTCTGCACATAATAGGCCTCGTGAGTACAGTAGCTTACTTCTGGGTCTGTTTCATTCAAGCTCTGCTCTGTGTGTGTGGCACGAGCCATTTTGTGTGCGTGCGCAAGCGAGCAAGAGAGAGAGCTCGCGCACCGGTGGGTATCTACCGGAGATCGTTGTGGTTAGCATCTGGTGCTAGCTAGCCAAGCTAACGGTATAAGGAGCTTTTTCAACAACAAGGCGGAGGGAGAACTCTCTCCTGTCAGACAGAGTCTCAGATAATCTCAGCTCAGGTGAAGTAAAGGACTTGAAGTTTAGATAGTTAACTTGAGTTTAGTTATCTCATGGGTCTCAAACGGTTTGTTTTAAAAGGGGAGTGATTTGTAAAATATCTATAAAGAAATAGAAAATCTGTTTACAGTTCTGTTTCATATGCATGTCGATGAGAGATACTATATATCCATAGATGTCTTCATTTGGCTCTCAAAGTGCACCAGATTGATGCTTTTAACTTCAATATTTAAAAAAAAACCTTCCCACCCCACTAGTGGAGGTGAGGACCCTCCTAGAGGAGGGAGGTCCACTCCCCACTTGTAAAAATAGCACTTTACCCCTGCTTACACATATGCCGTGAGCTGATTACCCGAGCCTTCATTGTAACAGTCGCAGGTGCACTGTGTGAGCGCGTGTGGGGAGTGTTGCAGCAGAATGTTCCAGCGCCCGGTGCATTAATGGGAAACCCTAAATGTCTGAGCACCCTCTATGAAACGTCAAGCTACCCCACAGCACCCCTAGAGAAAATCTCTGGCGTCGCCACTGTGAACGAACTTATGCTAATCATAAATCTATCGATCATAAATCTATTGATTAGATTTATGATTCAAAAATAGTAAAAGTAGGGTAGACATGTGGATATTATCCGTCTGAACACAACGTGCATTTATCTAACAGGTTCGTTTTCCACAGACCTTATTTCGAGCTATTTTCCAAAACCCTATGGAGAAATCCCACTGCTTTCTGTCGAGGGAATCCGAGCGCGGCTTACTTCCGGGTTTTAGGACGCGTCACTGCACCACTTGCATAGACCTCACAGCGGGCGGAACCTGTCATAAAGTCCGCGAAAATAAAGCCCGCCATTTAGAGGGAAGATATGATTGGTCAATTGTACTGTCATTTGACATTACTCTCTTGTTGAGTTGTTTACTTCCAGTTCGGGAGGCAGCAGGTCCCGCCTCAGCTCCGCCTCTTTCCCTTATTTGGAGCAGGCAGGATTAGACTCTGACGTCACAGTCGAGCCGTTAGTGGCCGACTCCGCCTACGAAGGGCTTTATGGCAACTCTGCAGAATCCTATGGGTGACGTCAACGGCCACTACGTCCATTTATATATACAGTCTATGGTTGAGTTATAGCTGGCCCTCTGTGAATGTAGAGAGGGACCAACAAGCTCTCCCGTCTTCACACAACGGCCCGTCCACACAGCGGCGTGCGTTGAAGCTTCCAACGCTTCTACCCATTCACTTTGAATGGGGTGACGTCACCTTTAGCCGAACTGCATCGTGGGAAGCGACGTGGAGCGTAGCTGGCGTGGCTCGCTGCAAAAGTTGAGCAATGTACAACTTTTGACACCTCGGCAGAAGCGTCAGCCAATCCAATCATATGCCAGTACAAGCTCTAGCCAATCAAACCGCTGCTTGTGTGTCCGGGGCGGGAGATTCATGTGATTGGTTGTTGGTCGAGTTTCAGACACGCCCGCCGGCAAGCGTCAGCGCACGCCGCTGTGTGGACGGGCCGTAACAGCAGAGAACTTCAGCACGGATTCCAAGGTACACCTTTTTCATACTTTACAAAGAATGCATAAAGTAATGTCTCTAATACACTGATATACATGCCATTAAACATGACTGAATACTAGATCACCTACACATCAGTGATGTTGAGTGAACTTTCTTAGCTAAAGGTTACATTTAACCAAGCAACATCACTTTTTTGTTCAACTTTCACATTTCAATGTATTTAAGGCAAATATTATTGAACATGGTGAGAGCTGCGACCCTTTGTCTTTCAGTGAGACAACCGCACAGAGCAAGCTTCTACAGTTGCACTAAGTTTTGATAACAGTTAAATATTATTTTAATAATACATTTATTTCAATGTTGATGAATTTAGAACGGTTTATTCATAATCTGATTATCTTTGTAGTCCACTGTTGGATTTAAAAAACACATTCAAATAAAACAAAAAATCATTATATTATAGCCCCTGAACAAACAAACACACCTCTTTCTTAAATAACACACTTGCTCTGCATAATATGTTTGATATTTCTGTTAGGAAAGGACACGCCTGAGAGACAGGACTGCTTCACCATGTTCTCTTTCTCTGAGGGTAGAAGAACATCCAAGAGGGAAAGAAAGGAGAAGCTGATGTGATGAATATAAGAGCAGTACAGGACATTCACTAAGAGACACTTATATTGTAACACAAAGACCTGCACACTGACTAGTTGTGTAGTCTAACAGGAACTTCATTTGTGTTGTTTTGTGTTTTACGTTGCACCTCAGAGACAGTGTGATTATTGTCAGGCCTATAAAGTTTGGCAAAAAAAAAAGTCAGCTGATCAAATGCATTGCCTCACTTTATGAGCTTCACAATACTTGTGCCTTGTACTGCAGAGTTTGCAACGTCATAAAACATGGTGCCAATCTTCATCAGATGTGAATGTGTAATCTAACATTTTCAGTAAGAATAATGGACAAAAGGATGCAAATACAATTTATTGAAATGTGAACTAAAAGTTATCAAGCATGAACCATCACCATTTCTTTTTAAATAAAAACTAAATAATATACATAAGTTACACTAAATGTTAATCGGTTAATTGATTAAGTAAACACATTTTGTCAATTAAAGTGACAGGCTAGGCCTGTGCAGGTGGTAACAGCTATGCCCAGCATGGGCTAAGTTTCTGTAGGTGCAGCTGGTGCAGGTCCTCCTCCCTCAGGCCAGGTCCTCCTCCATCAGGCCTGGTCCTCCTCCATCAGGCCTGGTCCTCCTCCATCAGGCCTGGTCCTCCTCCATCAGGCCTGGTCCTCCTCCATCAGGCCTGGTCCTCCTCCATCAGGCCTGGTCCTCCTCCCTCAGGCCAGGTCCTCCTCCATCAGGCCTGGTCCTCCTCCATCAGGCCTGGTCCTCCTCCCTCAGGCCTGGTCCTCCTCCATCAGGCCTGGTCCTCCTCCATCAGGCCTGGTCCTCCTCCCTCAGGCCTGGTCCTCCTCCATCAGGCCTGGTCTCCTCCCTCAGGCCTGGTCCTCCTCCCTCAGGCTGGTCCTCCTCCCTCAGGCCTGGTCCTCCTCCAATCAGGCCTGGTCCTCCTCCCTCAGGCCTGGTCCTCCTCCATCAGGCCTGGTCCTCCTCCATCAGGCCTGGTCCTCCTCCTCAGGCCTGCAGGGTCTTTCCCTGCGAGGAGGACTCCTCGCAGGGAAAGACCCCTCAGCCCTCTCTGGCCAAACCAACAGACGGGACGTCATAAAGCTGAGGGTTTCCCCCAAAGTCTCTAATCATCCATCCTGTGAATATGAGAGGGGGGAAAATAGTGTAATATATGCTTTGGACAATAAGAATATAAAGTTAACTGTTGAGTTTGCTCAGTTTTTTAGATTGAAAGGGTTTAATATACAAACAAAAGGAGAGGCACCGTAAAATAAAGATTGGTCTTTCAATAAATTGTGTTTTTGTCTTTTGAATTATTTGTCTAAAGTCAAGTACAGAACTGTACTTATAGTTTGAATGATACAGTCTGGTTATAATGTTTGGAGGTCACAGGTAAGAGCACCATTTGTTGTGTTCCATCCACAACAAATGCACACAGATGGATGTGTGAATGTATGTATCTACTATTTCTTGAATCATTACCGTCAGTCCAAAACAAGAGATTTTGTTTTAGTAACTTTAAAAAAAAAACATCTCTTTTTCCACTACACTATCTTGAATACTTTAGTGTTTACATCACTACATTTATCGAACAGCTTTAACATTGTAAAGGTGTCACTTCGGACTCTGGGTAATTATGACAGCATGTCCTACTATTTTGGAGGAGTTTGAAAAGCAAACCAGACCTTCATCTATATGGTAGAAAATAGTCAACACATTAAACCATTATGAAAGTAATCATTAGTTAGCTCATTGTTCCGAGATGAGCTCCAACTACAACAGTTAAGTCAACTCGTGCATCGGTAATATACAATAAATCAAATTATATAATATAATAGTATAACTTGTGTCTACTTAAATACTTGAACAACACTTTCCTAATTATACTAGCATACTTTTACTAAAGTAACATTAACATGTTTAAATGCAGGGCTTTTGTAAGAGAGTATTTGTATAGTGTAGCATGGTCTACTTGACTTATCTAACCGAAGTGATCGTTACGTTACTTTGCAAACCGTCACCCCCCCACACACACACAAAAGGACATGGTAACGTTGTGATTCACTTCAATTAATGATAACTACGGGGCTTGCTAACAGCAAGGCACAAGGCTACTTCACTCATTTAGCTAATGTAAGATACAAATGCTGTCGAGCCCTCACTGCTTGTAAAATAAAGAGCACAAACTGACTACTTACCCGAGCGGCGACCCCTGCTGTTCTCCGTCATCTTTCTCCCGGGTTGTTGTGATCACATGACTGACAAAGCCGTTGCTCTGATAGGCAGAAGTCGGTTTGATTGCATATGGCTCGATTGGTTTTCTGTCGGAGTAGCCCGGATGATGCTGCATCGCAATTTTGGACATCGAATTTTATACACTGAATTTTTTGACGTCGAATTTTTTTTCACTTGAATTTTGGGATCTGAATTTGAACAATTCTAATTTTTTTCACTTTAATTTTTACATTTTTATTTCACATAGGTAAATTCGGAGGAAAACATTCAGATACATGATTTTCAAAGTAATTATTTTTCAATGCTATTAAAATTCGGGTGTCTAAAATAACATTCAAATACTTCGGTCTCTTGTTTGCTTCCATAGAGCAGTTTATTGAAGGACAAATTGGTCCACACTTATACAGGGTTTTTACCTTCTCTCTCTACAACATTACATCATACGAAATATAGAATGCTGTGCTCATTTTCTATATCTGAACCTTTAATTCAATCGTTTAGAACCATTAAAGTCTTCCGACATAATCCAAGGAATCTCCTCACGGATCGCCGGTGCTAACATTCACAACCTATAGCCTGCTGCCTGACACTTGAGAGGCAGCTCCTCAAAATGATTCAATTAGCATTACAGTTTTAAACTTTCATCCAACAATCAGCATTCAATACTCAGAATTAAGCAATATTTACCAAGTTTGAGAGAACCTTACCGAGGCGAAAACCCAGCTCTCCAGGGAGAGAGCTTTACCGGGAGAGAGTATACCAGGGGAACCCCCCCCCCCCCTCTCTCGCGAGTTTGCTCCCTCTCCGCCAGTGTCTTTATGCTCAAAAACAGGACAGAAAAACCTAAAGACCACCCTGCATACCCATATCTGTGGAAACTGGGCATGGCCTCTGATGTACAGGACTGGACTTGTCCAGACATATTCTATGGCTATGGCAGAGGACACACCTTCCCATGTTTGGGTAGAAAGGTCATGACCTCTAGTGTGCAGGACTTGTAAATATTATTCTCGACTATGGCACAAACACCTTTTTGGGCCTCAGTTTATTTCTCCATACCTCATTCACACCAACGCAACTCTTCAGGTTCAGAACCGGTTCTTCGGTTTAGCTCCGGCTCTTTTCACATTCCGCCCAGAGTCCGAATGTGCTGCGTCATCGTTTGCGTCATGACGTAACCGTTTTGCGTGCCTGCTTCATAAAGCCAAACCGCGGCGTAAACCGATCACACCGAACAACAACAAACAATGGCCGATTGGGCTCCAGCTTCCTCTGCACCTCTTCGGAAGACCAGATTCCCAGCAGGTAGCTGGTCTCTTCGGTGGACCACTGCTGCTTTCGTTACGTTTCTCCATCGTTGTGTACAAAACTGGATAAAACGCCGGCTTTTTGTTGTGGTTTCGAGGAGTTGATCCCGCCCCTGCCCCCGCCTCGAGTAAGTGTGACGTATGCGGTGCTTTTGCTCTGGCCGGACAATATTTTGGTGACACCCATACACCATAATAGGCCTCACACTCAATTTAACAAACCACTTGTATTTTGTTTATACTGTAAATATAGAAAATCATAAAATATGAAGCATTTCATTGTGGGTTATACAATAATATAATTGATTATATTTACTTTAGTTTTAAGTATTCAACCTCATATGGAAATCTCAACACAGTTCACCTCCTGGGCCCTGCCATGGTGCCCTTGAGCAAGGCACCGGACACCCCCCTTCCACCCTCACTCCCATTGCTCCCCGGGCGCTGTACGATAGCTGCCCACTGCTCCTAGTACTAGGTTAAATGCAGAGCACACATTTCACTGTGTGCTCTGCATGTGTGACCATTAAAGAGGCTTTCATCCCTCCAATTCTTCTTCAGGTTTTACTCCCTACTGTAACATCATATTGTAAAGGAGGTGTTCAGGGGTTCATTAAGAAATGGGATATTGCGAGTTGCATTCTCCTGCAGGATAAACACATTTAGTTGGTCTTTAGTTCGTCTTACTAAAGCTGAGCTGCGGCAGGAAGTCTTTAAACCTTTAATCCAATCAGAGCTTTAAGGAAGCAGCGGGGAAGAAGTGGTCAGGATTCATTACATTTAACTTCAATTAAAGCACAGGGGATGTGTCACACTCCTGTCTCCTTGCCAATACAAATGCTAAAAACAGTTTCAACAAATAAAAGGTTGAGTTGTTTTTGCTCCATAAGCAACTGCAAATAAATATGCTTTACAATGAAAGAATATGGTAAACATAACATTAAATCATGTAAAAAATAATGTGTTATAGTACAAAATAAGTAGATTAATATTTATAAGAGCCAAGGCTTGTTTAATTAGACTTCTCTATTTCAGTTATTCTACTCTGTATAATTGTTCTGTAGTTATTGTAGCTAAATCGGCGCTTTTGAGAGATTTTAAATCTCAGATCTGATCACGTGAACCTGTTAAACAGGGCTCAGTAGGCAATCAAGCGTGCATTAAAATAGGCAGGGCCTCTCAGCTGTCGCCCATCAGCTGTAGAGAGTTAACTAATTAGAGGGGCGTGGCACCACAGCTGTGAGAACTCAGCAATCAGGCGTCCATTTAGGTAGCTCTTTCCTTGAGCGTCAGCTTCAGCTTCAGACAGACAAAAGCCGCGTTCACACTGCGGTACTTTTCCCACAAAGGTTCATGCGAACTTAGTTCATGATCGCGTTCACACCAAAAAGAGCCGGTACTAAAAGTAGTTCATGCGAACCTTTTTACCCCCTCGAAAGTCCCTGCTAGAGAGCAGGGACTTTCGAGCGGCTCTTTTTTGAGAAAAGAGCTATATTCCTGATTGGCTGGGCGGATTGCAAACCACGCCCCGTAAAACTCCCAAAAAGTTTTGTGAAGCCGCCATTTTATTATCCTCGCATTAGCATTATTAGCATTAGCATTAGCCCAGCGCAGAAACGCAGAGAGACTAACTTATGGCAACACAAATAAAACATGGGAGCGGTGGAGATGAGGAGGTGTCGGCGTTCTGGCGATTTACTCGGAAGGCTTCAGTAGAAGCTGCTGGGACTCCCAGCTGCTTCTACTGAAGCCTTCCCCAACTCCGGGGACTTCCGGCCGGGGACTCCGGGCGGCAGTATACGCCGTGAAGTGGTTTGCGGCCTGCCAGTAAACCCAAAGCAGAAGAAGAAGAAGAAGTGACGTCAGCGGCTTCATTTGCCTCATCCACCCCCAGGGACTTTTTCTGGTGTGAACGCGATCTGTACTTAGTTCATGCGAACTAAAGAGTTCGCATGAACTAAGTTCGCATGAACCTTTGTGGGAAAAGTACCGCAGTGTGAACGCGGCTAAAGACATTGGAGTCCTGCTGGAGTAGACTGACAAGACTGACAAAGACTGACAAAGACATTGGAGTCCTGCGGGAGGCAAAGAGGAGGCAAATCCTACTGATTGAGCTAAGTATTGCTGGTGTCTTATTTTTCTTTTCTTTAGCTTTCTAGCCCTCATGCTATAATCATGTGTTTTCTCCATTCCTGTTCATGTGTCTTCTCTTAATTATCACTGCCCCGTGTATCTCCTAATCGCTATAACCGGCCCGCTCTCGTCCTATCCCACATGCTCCACTGAGATCCACATCTAGTTTCAGGCGGCCTGTGGAACTGCCAGTCAGCTGTTCCTAAGGCTGACTTCATCTCTGGCCCACGCCTCCCTGCAGACCCTGGATTTCCTTGCTCTCACGGAGACCTGGATTACTCCATCCAACACATCCACCCCAGCAGCTCTCTCCACAGCATATTCCTTCTCCCATACACCCAGACCCACTGGTAGAGGAGGTGGCACTGGTCTCCTGCTCTCTCCCAAATGGAGCTTCTCCCTCTTCAAGCTACCAAACTTCACTCCTTCCACCTTTGAATTCCATGCCGTCACAGTAACCCATCCTATACAACTGACCCTTGTTGTTCTCTACCGTCCGCCAGGCGCCTTGGGGGACTTCTTGGAGGAATTAGATAATCTCCTCTCACACATCCCTGAAACTGGCCCTCCCGCTGTACTTCTCGGAGACTTCAACCTCCAGACGGGGAAGATAGACGAACTAACATCTCTGTTAACCACCTTTGCTTTCTCACTGTCTCCGTCCCCACCGACTCATAAAGCTGGCAATGTCCTCGATCTCATATTCTCAAGGAACTACACTACTTCTAACCTCTCTGTAAACCCGCTCCACACATCCGATCACTTCTTCATTTCATTCTCTCTACCCCTTTCCAAACATAACAAACTAATCTCTTCTCATCCTGCACCTGTCCGCCGTAACCTTCGTTCCCTCTCCCCTCTACCTTTGCCTCCTCTGTGCTCTCAGCCCTCCCTTCCTCTGACTCGTTCCAACTCCTGCCTCCAAACTCTGCTGCAGAAACTCTCCTCTCTACTCTCTCATCCTCTCTGGACTCTCTCTGTCCTCTCACATCTCGGCCGGCTCGTCAGTCCCCTCCTGCTCCCTGGCTAAATGATGCACTGCGTGCTAATAGAACCGTCCTTCGGGCAGCAGAGCGGAAACGGTGGAAATCCAAACACCGTGACGACCTCCTAACCTATCAGGCTCTCCTCCTCCTCTTTCTCTGCTTCGATCTCTCAGGCAAAAAGCACTTTCTTTCAAGATAAGATCCAATCTTCCGATTCCAATCCTAAAAAAACTATTTTCCATCTTCTCCTCCCTCTTGGACCCCACCCAAAGCCCCTTCCCCTCCTCCCTTCTGTCAAGCGACTTGTTAACCACTTTGAAAAAAAGGTTGATGATATTCGCTCTTCTTTTTCTGACTCACCTTTACTCACCGCTGGGTCACCAGACCCTCCTACCCTCATTACCTCTGCCCGCCCTACCACCTGTCCTCTGGACCCTATCCCTTCAAACCTCCTTCAGACTATCGCTCCTGATATTCTACCGTTTCTCACACATTTCATCAACACTTCTCTAACTTCTGGTCACTTTCCAAACAGTCTCAAGGAGGCGAGAGTAAACCCTCTCCTGAAGAAACCCACTCTCAACCCGTCTGATGTTATAAACTACAGGCCTGTCTCTCTCCTCCCGTTCCTGTCTAAAACACTTGAACGCGCTGTCTTTAAACAACTCTCCTGCTATCTCCATCAGAACAACCTTCTGGATCCGCACCAGTCTGGTTCAAGGCAGGTCACTCCACAGAAACTGCCCTCCTGGCTGTCACTGAGGAAACTGCACACGGCTAAAGCAGCCTCCCCTCTCCTCTGTCCTCATCCTGTTGGACCTGTCTGCCTGCATTTCGACACGGTGAACCATCAGATCCTCCTTCGCACTCTCCAAGAACTTGGAGGTTTCAGGCTCTGCACTTCTTCCCTCCTCACCTCATACCTCAAAGACCGCACCTACAGGGTTACTTGGAGAGGGTCCGAGTCCGACCCTTGTCAATTAACCTACAGGGGTCCCTCAGGGCTCTGTTCTTGGTCCCCTCCTCTTCTCCCTGTACACAAAACTCGCTCGGATCAGTCATTAGCCCGCATGGTTTTTCATACCACTGCTACGCTGAGGACACCCAATTAATTCTGTCCTTTCCCCGCTCAGAGACCCAGGTCATCGCACGCATCTCTGCTTGTCTAGCTGACATCTCTCAGTGGATGTCCGCTCACCATCTCAAGCTCAACCTTGACAAAACTGAACTGCTATTCCTTCCAGGAAAAGATTGTCCCACTCTTGACCTGACTATCAACATCGGCCCCTCTGTTGTTTCCCCGACTCAGACTGCAAGGAGTCTGGGTGTGATCCTAGATAACAACCTGTCGTTTACTGCAAACATCGCTGCTACAACCCGCTGCTGCAGATACACGCTTTACAACATCAGGAGGATACGCCCCCAGCTGACCCAGAAAGCCACGCCGGTTCTGGTCCAGGCTCTCGTCAGCTCACGCCTAGACTACTGCAACTCCCTCCTGGCTGGTCTACCTGCATGTGCCATCCAACCTCTGCAGCTCATCCAGAATGCAGCGGCTCGTCTGGTCTTCAACCTTCCAAAATTTTCCCACACCACGCCGCTCCTCCGCTCCCTCCACTGGCTTCCGGTAACTGCTAGAATCCACTTCAAGACACTGGTACTTGCGTACCATGCTGCGAATGGATCTGGCCCTTCCTACATCCAGGACATGGTTAAACTGTACACCCCAGCACGTGCACTACGCTCTGCATCAACCAAACGACTCGCTGCACCCTCGCTGCGAGGGGGACCCAAGTTCCCATCAGCAGAAACACGTGGGTTTGCTATCCTGGCTCCAAAATGGTGGAATGAGCTCCCCATTGACATCAGGACAGCAGAAAGCTCACACACCTTCCAGACTGAAAACTCATCTCTTTCGACTCCACTTCGAGCGATAGAATTGCTAACAAAGCACTTATATACTAATAAAGGACTGGCTTAGCCAGTTGAGCAGCACTTGAAATGTTTGGCTCTTTGAAACCTGATGTTCTTATATGATTCTGTTTTCCTCAAGGTTGTGTCTTCCTGGTCGAACGCACTTATTGTAAGTCGCTTTGGATAAAAGCGTCAGCTAAATGCAATGTAATGTAACACAAAAGCGTTACAGAACTTCAGCTGGAAATATATTCTGTTCAATGTTTTAACTCTTTATTAATTAACACAACTTTAGTTAAGGCACCCTGTATGTAATATAAATGTGTAGGGGGGGGGGGGGGGGGGGGTACAGTGGGTGGTCATTGAAAATGTGTTCTGATGTTCCTCACAGAAAATGAGCCAAGGCCATTGAGTGTGGGTTTGAAAAAATAATTGATCGTATCGTTTTTCTTTAGCTAAATAATGAAACCGGGTCCCACAGACCCGAACACCGTACAAGGGTTTAGATTGAACACTGGTCAGATGATCAAACAGAGGAAACAAATGGGTTACAAACATGTTTGAGTCAGAACTTGAAAGTCTTCCAGATTCTAAAGTTCATCTTTCCAATATATCTGCTGGTCATAAAAACAGATGACTGCATTTCTAACTATCAATGAAAGAGATTAGAGGGATTGAAAGAGAATTCTGACTTTGTTGAAGAGAGCCTAGACACCAGTGCACTGTGGGAGATCTCCAGCAACGCACAGTTAGAGGGCCGTAAGAGGCACACCGAGGGGAAGTCAAAGGTGAGCTGCTTCTTGAAGTCTCCTGAGCTGCCATGTGTGTTCAGAGACTTTCAGAGATCCTGAGTCTCTGAGCTGCACCCCCAGCTTCTGTTCGAGCTGCATGCAGACATTCTGGGAACAAAGTAAGAACACAAACTGTCCACTTCAAACTTTGATATATGAGCTTTTTCCTTTTTGTCACGTTGTTGTTTTTTTAAACGTATTAAATCTAATGTGTTTGTCTTCCAACAGATAGGCCTACCTGGACAAAGTCATCGTCCTGAACTGAACACCAAAGTACATTTCCCTCTGAAAGACATCCCGACTCCATCTGCTGGTGAATAAATGACATAGCAGCATTTCCTGATGGTGATCATTCACCCTGAGACGGAGGGCAGAGAAAACGAAAGAAGATTTTGACATCGTTGAAGAGCTGAGACGCCATTACAGGGTGTGGGATCTCTGCTGCGAGACACGTTTGGAGTATATTTGGGGAGAAGTGGAGAGACTTTGGAAGTTGGTGAGTCCTGTTGAAAATAACTTTAATATCAAATGGCTGAGAAAATCGTTCTTGTTGAAAGTTACCTGAGCTGCCATGTGTGCTCAGAGACTTTCAGAGATCCCGTGTCTCTGGGCTGCAACCACAGCTTCTGTTCGAGCTGCCTGCGGACATTCTGGGAACAAAGTAAGAACAAAAACTGTCCCATTTGTAAAAGAAAATCTTCTAAAGATGATCCTTTGGTGAACTTTACAATGAAGGAGCTGGCTGACTCCTTTGCTGAGAGACAGAAAGCTGGATCATCTGAGACAGAGAAAGGAGAGAAGAAGGAGGTGGAGGTGGTGTGTAGTAAACATCCAGAAGAGCCTAGATTGTTCTGTAAGGATGAAGAGAGAGCTGTGTGTCCTGTCTGCTGAGTTCTCTCTCCACCGGAGTCACGAGGTGGTTCCTGTAGAACAAGCAGTCCGTGAGCTGAAGGACCTGCTGAAATCTGACTTAGAGTCTCTGCAGGACAAGAGGGACACATACAAAGGAGTGGAGGAAACATACAAGGAAGTGATTCAAGTGTCCGAGAAGCAGCTGCTGTCCACAGAGAGGCAGATCAGAGCAGAGTTCATCAAGCTCCACCAGTTCCTGAAAGAGGAAGAGGAGTCCAGACTGGCAGCTCTGAGGGAGGAAGAGGAGCAGAAGGGGAAGACGATCAGCAGAGAGATGAAGAGCATTCAGGAGCACATCTCCTCTCTGTCACACAGCATCTCTGCTGTTGAAGAAGAGCTGCAGAAACACAACGGGCCCTTCCTCAGCAGCTATAAAGCCACTCGGAGCAGAGCCAGAGTCCAGAGCGCACTGGCAGACCCACAGCTGCTCTCAGGAGCGCTGACAGATGTGGCCAAACACCTGGGCAACCTGTCCTTCAGAGTCTGGGAGAAGATGAAGGACCAGGTCCACTTCAGTCCCGTCATTCTGGACCCAAACACTGCAAGCAGATGGCTCTATCTGTCTGATGATCTGACCAGTGTGAGAAATGGAGACACAGATCAGCAGCTTCCTGGTAATCCAGAGAGATGCACTAATTATGCTTCTGTTCTGGGCTCTGAGGGCTTCAGCTCAGGGAGACACAGCTGGGAGGTGGAGGTGGGAAATCATCCTGACTGGCTTATAGGTTTGACTAAAGAGTCAGCTGACAGGAAGGGAGAGATACCAGGTGCCTCACCAGAATATGGAATCTGGTGTTTAATACATCGCAGTGGAAAATACAGTAATGGTGATGGTAAGACTGTCAGAGTGGAGAAGAATCTCCAGAGGATCAGAGTCCAGCTGGACTATGACAGGGGGGAGGTGTGCTTCTACGCCCCTGAAGACATGACTCCCATCTGCACTCACAGAGACACTTTCACTGAGAAACTCTTCCCATATTTCAATATTGGAAAAGCTGGTGATGCTAAAACTGCTGATATCAAAATCTGTCAAAGTGAGATTCCTCTGTGATGCTCAGGTGTGTTAGTTCAGACTTTATTCTGACTTCGTCTGTCTAGATCAGTGCTTCTCAAAGTGTGGTCCGTGAGCGCCCCCTAGTGGTCCGTGAGTATATTGGTAACATTTCACATTTGAAATAAATTAATCTATTTAAGTTTTCCGCACTCTCGCGGGAATATCTCTGCAATGGAGCGAGCTTAAGTTTCACTTTCAATTGCATGATATAGCCCCGCGCAACACCTTCATCACACGTGTTGCCACTTGTTTGTACCATTTTCAGGCGATTTGTAATCTGTTCTAGAAAAACAATGTGTTTTTGGATATTTGTGGAGTTAGGTGGTCCGCGAGTGTTTTTTAATTGGTTAAGTGGTATGAAAAAGTTTGAGAAACACTGCTCTAGATCCTTTTGAAATAATCAAGGTAAAAAACAACAGATGATAATCAGAATTTTATTTGAGTCTGTAAGATTTCAATGTTAAGAAAATATGATCATGTTTTATTTGCAGTTTTACTCAAAGTCTCAGAGCAGCAAAACAAATTGTATGTTTATTTTTTATTGTTTATCATTTTGTTATACTTTATTATAATGTGTTTATAGCTTTAAAGGTGGGGTAGGTAATTCACTTCAGAAACACTTGTTATATTCCATGAAATGCTCTTAACATCCCGATAGCAATGAATACATTAAATGCTTTGACAATAAATACATTAAAAAATATCATCTGTGGAAGCCGTGGCGCTGTAAAAAGCACCTTCCTGCCTGTCAGCCTTCCATCTGTGCACAAACTTATCTCGTGCCCTCATTGGTCATGTGCGCGTTCGTGCGCGTTCGTGTGGCAGATTTTCTCCGGTTGTGTACTTTCAAATTCTAGCGCACTCGAGCTGGTTTCTCCATTCTTACCTACCCTACCTTTAAGTGATATTCAAATGATCCTTTAAATGATGTCATGAGATTGTTTGATTATGTTTTTTGTGAATTCTTGGTTTTTAAGAAATGTATTCATTTTGTATGTCGTGCTGAAACTGCATGAAATCAACCAAACTAACAAATGAAAGCTGTCAATTCTCCTTTTAGCATCTAGTTAATAATGAGACGCTATATAGCCACTATGGGTCAAGAGTTTAACTTTTTGATATTTGTAGGTCTTTTGATGAATTATGTTTAGATATGGATATATTGTTTTACTCTTCAGGGGCAAGTCATTTAATACTTCCATTTCATTCTTTCATTGTTGCAATGTTTCCTTGTGACGCTTTCCGGACTGTATGCATGGACAATAACATTTATTGTGATTGAAAATGTCAATTTTTTATCAACAATCTAGAATGAAGTTGAGTATTTGTAATGCTGCTTCAGATATCTTATGATTCAATAACCAGCAGTTTGATGCAGAAATGCGTCTCTGAACTTGATATTGGTTTCTTCAGGTGATTCTGTCATATGTGACAAATTACAAATATAAATGACAAAAGACAATTGTACAACAAACTATAATATAAATAAATAATCTGAACTTCTTAATGATTTCATCTCTTCTTATTTTTTGCATTGCATCCCTTCAAACATCTGTTTTTAACCTTAAAGGTCACCTATCATGGTATTTCTAGGCAATAGCATAAGGTCTCAGATATATAAGAATATATAAAAACATGTCTATGAAGTGTTTTGCTCAAAATACCAAACAGATCACCCATTCTCATATCCCTCTATTCCACTTCCTGTTTCAAAAGTGCTGATTTTATGTATAAAGCTTAAAAAATAAAAAGGAGGGGTCTGAGCTCATGCGGGACCCGGCAGCTACCGTCTAAACTAAATGCTGCCGTGATGAAACGCTATATCATGGATTATCTCTGAAACAGTCTGGAGCTCAAAGGCTTTCTCTCTTGCCGGTTACACCACAAGAGGCTCGTTCCCACTTTAGTTCCGAAGTGTCGCGTTCACACCAAAAAAATCCGGAACTAAAATTAGTTCATGAGAACCTTTTCACCCCCTTTTCCGTCCCTGCTAGAGAGCAGGGACTTTCGTGGGAGAAAAAGGTTCCTCTGTCTGATTGGCTGGGCGAATTACAAACCACGCGCCGTAAAACTCCCAAAAGTTTTGTGAAGCCGCCATTTTATTATCCTCGCATTAGCATGATTAGCATTAGCATTAGCCCAGCGCAGAAACGCAGAGACTAACGTATGGCAACACAAAATAAAACATGGGAGCGGTGGAGATGAGGTGTCGGCGGTCTGGCGATTTACTCGGAAGGCTTCAGTAGAAGCTGCTGGGACTCCCAGCAGCTTCTACTGAAGCCAGTCCCTAACTCCGGGGACTTCCGGTGGCGGTATACGCCGTGAAGTTATTTGCGGCCTGCCAGTAAACCCAAAGAAGAAGAAGCCTAATCCTCCCCCAGGGTATCTTTCCGGTGTGAACGCAATCTGTACTTAGTTCATGAGAACTAAAGAGTTCTCATGAACTTTTGTGGGAAAAGTACTGCAGTGTGAAAGCGCCTAAGGTGAGTTCCTTTCTACTTCCTGCTTCTTCACACACATGCTCTCCAGTACAGGTTAGCTCTGAGTGTTAGCGATGCTAATGTAAACAAATACCATATTACATCCAAAACAGTCGGGCATTGTTTCCGATAGCAACTTTCTGATTGGGCCGTGGGTCCACATTTCAGATATTACGTCATATCGGACTCAAATCTGGATCAGCTCCGTTGTTCCCCGTTTTTAGAGATGTGGGTACGGAGGAAAAGAGAGAGGGTTTTATTTTCTGACGCTGCGTGAGTTCCCCGACACACCGGGGACACATGTTGATGTAGAGAAGACATCAAAAAGTGCATTTTGCATGATAGCTTAATTTGTGTGAAGTGAAAATATCTGGAAGTTACGTAAGCTGAATTCCCTCTGAACGCAGAGCCATAAAGGGCACAGAGTAGAGATGTTTGCTGGTATATGAAGCATAAAAAGTGATATTGTGAATAATAGCAGGAGACAGGAAGTGAAATTATACCCAAACTAAATTATCAAATTCCCTTGTTTGTTTCTTTGCGATGTGTCAAAAACAACAAGTGGTTCAAACGTCTGTACATTTGTTTATTTACAGCATAAAAATTGTAAAACGTTTCACATCTGAACTGAAACAAGATGCTGTAAATTTACGACTGAAGCGCGCCGACATTTTGTAAAAACTGAGCGTCAACATCAGAAAATAATTTGTTTTCAAAAAACTGTACAAACTCTCAGCAAAAACGAGAATACAAAATAAAAAATACGAACAAATAAATTCTAAATAATAATAATAGTGATCACGAGGGCAGTCCTGCAGCGAGGATACTGCCCAGCAGCGTGCGGTCCTTCAGAGCGTTTTCCACGTCCTTCTCCTCGATCTTCAGAAACACCTGCGGGGAAAACAACAACATGTCAGGATGCACCCTCAACTTCCTGATTACAAATAAAACATAATGAGACCAACAGATGTACGAGAGGCATCAGATCTTTGTTCGATAAAGAAACGCCTGAAACGGCAGCAACATGTCTTTTTTAAACCAAATATTTAATTGTTGCTTTCCATATCCACAAGACTTTGTTTTACTTTAGGTTTCAGAGTTTTTAATTAAACTTTTTTTTAATGTTTTATAGAATAAAAGATGGGACATCTTATGCAATTTTGTCCTTGTTTTGTTTTAGATAGTCAAAAATAAATGGTTTCAGCCTTAAAATATTTCACTCCGACAATGGAAATGTTTCTATGTTTTATTACATGTTCTGATATCTTCTACACCAAAGAGGACATATCGTTGCAGCCGTAGTATTTTCCTCGAGTTAAAGTTTCTTATTTATTCTTCAATGAAGATTTTTCTGATGTCTTTCTCACCAAATATGAGAAAGTGTTGCAGCCTTCAAATATATTTTGGAGTCACTTTCCAGTTTGTGGGTTTTTAAAATGGACTTTCTTGGACAAGTTTTTTTCTCAATGATTTGAGACCAATAATACAAGAGCTGCAGCCGTGAACAAATACTCAAAATGGACATTTGTGTGAAAATAAAAGAAATGTACTTGAGGTGATCTTGCACGGAAAACAAAGGTTATGAACCCCAGATGTAGAAATGCAGGATGATGTTGCAGTGATAGAGAGAGATAGAGTGATAGAGAGAGATAGAGTGATAGATGGTGATACAGAGATACAGAGTGATCGATGGTGATACAGAGTGATAGAGAGAGAGATACAGAGTGATACATAGGGATGGGTATCGTTAAGGTTTTAACGGTACTACTACTTTTATCGATACCGCTTATCGGTCCGGTCGGTACTCTTATCGGTTCTTTTGGAGAAAGAAATAAGGTAAACTAACTAAACGTGAACAAAATTAACATTGCTTTTTATTTAAATTAAATACATAATATTTCACATCAAAAGAAACAACAATGTTTTAACAAATCGTATTAAATAATCTGATGAACTGTAAACAGAATAGCTGAAACTTTAACAAAGTAAATAACTCAGTTTCCTCTAATCATAACCCATGTTTGTATAACTGAGTTAGCTCCGTGTGTTGCTGCTAGCACACAGAACACCTGACGTGGAAACGTTCCTCGTGGACGGGGCTACAGAGCTGCTAGAAAGACAGTGGAACCCGGTGCATTCCTCCGTCTGGATGTGGAGCACTTTGGATAAATGTTTAGACAAACTGCTCGTGTTACCGCCCTCACATGCTGAACTCTTATTGCACTTTAGGCAACGAGCATCGAGACGGGGAAAGTTTAACCACCTCGGAGCGCGTTCTCTCCGTGGCCGTGTGTGTGTGTTGTTGCATGTAGCAGCTGCGTGTGTGTAAACTGCCCCGCCCCCTCGCACACAGACGGGAGAGCAGGGTTTTGAAGACTGATACATCCGAAATGGATGAACAAACTTTGCAGTCTATCCACGGGTATGTCTCTTGTTTCCTCCGCCACATCTCCTCCGTCCATA
Organism: Pseudochaenichthys georgianus; assembly: GCF_902827115.2. Classification (NCBI taxonomy): domain Eukaryota; kingdom Metazoa; phylum Chordata; class Actinopteri; order Perciformes; family Channichthyidae; genus Pseudochaenichthys; species Pseudochaenichthys georgianus. The sequence continues at coordinate 42,269,691 of NC_047503.1, forward strand.
CCTCTGGGAAAGGTGAGCTTGAGCTAGCCAGGGGAACGTTGCTAGCGCAGCTAACGTTAACGTTAGTGCTAGCATTATCCACGTCTTCAGGCGGCTCTTCTGATGATGTAGTGCTATAGTAGCAGCTTCACTTGTAGCTTCGGTGCTGCTAGCCTCTTTATATTCTTTTTAGAAAAGTCAAGTAAAAAATGTTTGCCTGCCATTATAGAGCTTATTCGTGAACTTTCTTGAGGGAAAGAGCTGCCGCAAAATCGGCGGCTCGCCGTGGGTGTGTCCCTGACGAATCATAATTTTTTAAGGAAATCGTTTTTATTTTAATTACTCTGAAATGTATTATGTTTTTGTCATTATTACAAAAAATACACACTTGCAACTGATAACACGGGCAATGATTTTATATGTATTAGACTATTAAAAAAAAGATCATGATCCAAATAAGTGGGGGTACGTCGTACCCCCGCGTCCAACGCCCACTGCACCACTGCGGGGGAGAGAGACCTCTCGCCTGGATTGGAAAGATCGAAAATACTAAGACGACGCATTTTGCAGATTAGAAACGGAGTTGGTGAAACTAAAACTGCGATATAATGTGTATGTAGCAATAATACATATGGCATATATTTTAAATGTCCCCAGTACCGATAAAAAGACCGCTAACGTCGGAGCTTAACGGTACCACGGTCTTTAATAATTCAGCCCCGGGCCAGTTTAATACCGGGGCTCGGTACCCATCCCTAGTGATACAGAGTGATAGATAGAGTTACAGGGATAGATACAGAGTGATATATTTACCTTGGTGAGACGGGCCTCCTTGGCTTTCTTCAGAGCGAACACCCCTCTGCTCTCCAGCAGGCCGCAGAGCGACAGACACTCCGACTGCCCGACCGCAGAGACCTGTCTCTGGGAGCAGAGCCGGCTGTACACCTCATGGAGCTGAGAGAGAAACATGGGTCAGCTATTTATAGCACCTTTCAACACCAGGCAATTCAAAGTGCTTTACACAAATGAAAGACATTAAGAAACATATTATAAAATGGCATCTAAAATATCTCCATGGAGGCTTCAGTGCCGCCTGCTGGATGTTTTAAAATAAGCAGCAGACGCTTCAACATTTTCAAATAGCATTTAGCTTTAAATCCACTCGGCACCAATTACCGTGTGTTAAGATTAGCACTGTGAACATTGTGAGCATGTGTATCCCCATTGGACAAACACAGCCACAGATCAGAATCAGGTGGATCACGCTGAATTGATAACACCAGGGTTTTGTCCAAACTGTAAAATGTTAAAGTGATGCCAGAAAACTATATTTATGTTCGTCAAACTGTAGAATTAGTCAAAATATGAAAGAAATAGATATTTATAATAAAGTGGACTTTGACGAATGATTCCAAATAAATTCTTACGACATTTTCCAATCCTAATTAGAAGAGATTCTTTGCAGGGTCTGAGGACAGAGGGTGTCGTGTTGTCAGACTGATATTCTGTACACACTGTGAAGACCACTGAGACAAATGTAACATCTGTGATATTGGGCTGTATGAATAAACATTGATTGATTGAAAACACCACTAAAGACAATAGACAGGCATGAAAACGGGTCAGGGGTGAAAAAGGTGAGAAGGATATTAGCCCTCTAGGGGGGTCCGGGGGCATGCCCCCCCGGAAGAACATTTTGAATATTCCATATTTTAAAGCATCAATCTGATGCATTTTGAGATGCATTTGTTTGCCAACCTGGGGAGAGCTGGAGAAACTTAACTTCAGCCATGAGTCAAACATATTATGACCTCCTTACTAAGTATTATCAGGGATGCAAACTCATCAGGTATGGAAAAGGTGACAAGGACCCGAGCCCCCCCGACCCCACGGAATATCGGCTTCAAAATGAGGAATAACAGGATTTTAGCAGTCAGAACAACTAAAGCAGCAGGTAATAATAACAGAGACGCCAAAGAGTCACATCTAATAGAAATATATAAAAGCATTTATTTTAATTGTGTAGCAGTCAGTTTATCATTCTGGCAGCACTGTTGAGCATTTTGAAAATCACAGCTGAGTCTTTCTATCTTTATGGCATCTGGTGTAAAGTAACTAAATTCATAAACTCAAGTACTATACTTGGGTAAAATGTTGAGATACTTGTACTTTATTTAAGTATTTCAATGTTTTGCTACTTTGTTCTTTTTCTCCTCTCCAGTTCAGAGGTACATGGTGTACTTCTACTCCACTACATGTATTTAATACCTTTAGTTACTTCACAGATCTGGATGAATGATGTGAAATATAACCAAGTGTTGAATCAGACTTTAGTTCCACCTGGAGTAAATCCACCAGCTACCCTGCAGTCTACAAAGTCATTCAGACTAGCTGCACCTTCACCAGCTACCCTGCAGTCTACAAAGTACTTCAGACTAGCTGCACCTTCACCAGCTACCCTGCAGTCTACAAAGTGCTTCAGACTAGCTGCACCTTCACCAGCTACCCTGCAGTCTACAAAGTACTTCAGACTAGCTGCACCTTTACCAGCTTTGAGAACACTTTCATGATCAATCATTATAAAACATATCATATATATTATTCTGAAATGGTCCAATCTGCACAACGACTACTTTCACTGTCTTTCACTATATTTAGATGAGAATACTTTTCTACTTTCACTTGAGGAACATTTTGAATGCAGGACTTTTACTGTAACAGAGTATTCCTTCACTCTGGTACTTTACTCAAGTACAAGACCTGAGTACTTCTACTTTTAATCAAGTACAAGATCTGAGTACTTCTACTTTTAATCAAGTACAAGATCTGAGTACTTCTACTTTTACTCAAGTACAAGATCTGAGTACTTCTACTTTTACTCAAGTACAAGATTTGAGTATTTCTACTTTTACTCAAGTACAAGATCTGAGTACTTCTACTTTTACTCAAGTACAAGATCTGAGTATTTCTGCTTTTACTCAAGTACAAGATCTGAGTACTTCTACTTTTACTCAAGTACAAGATCTATACTTATACCACCTCCGTTTATAGCCTATGAAAAAAAAACTATGAGAAAACGAAGGCTAAAGCTAACGTTAGCAGATAGTGACAATGTATGCTAGCTAGCTAGCTAGCTAGCTCAACGATAATATTGCGACAGAAAAACTTTTCAGTGCACATCACGCTCTGCGCTCCGACAGGGAGCTCTGCTCTGAGCACCTGAGCGGCCCGTTCTAACAGCTGTTCACCAGCGGTCCAGTCTGTGCCACAGTGACTCCGGACCGCACAGTTAATATTAACGAACGCACCCGTCAGTAATGTGGCTGCTGAAGCTAGACCCTCATCGCGGAGCAGCAGAGCCGACAGGCAGGAAGACTCGAGCTTCATTATAATATATAAAAAAAGAACACCATGCGTGTCATGATGGCACATGGCAGCTCGCGGCCGCAGATTACTCCGGGTCCCAGACCCCCCCCATACATATTTTTATTGCAGATCTACATGAATCACACAAACGACCCATTTTGGATTCAAAACGGCGAATTTCGCAGAAAGGTGAGTGATTCTCACGCCTGAATAGAGATAATAAACCCTCCAGAACACATCTTGAGGAAGACAAGAAACAGAATCCACAGCTCCAGGACTCGGCTCATCATCGTGAAACGCCTCCTGTTGCTGACTGAAACCGTGTGTGTGTGTGTGTGTGTGTGTGTGAACTCTCTCTCTCTCACCTTCCCGAGGACGACCTCCTTGCTCTTGCCGCTGCGTGTGAGCAGCAGCAGGCAGCAGACCAGAAGCTTCTGCTGCAGGGGGAAACTCTCTCCGTCAGGACCTCCGCTCTGAGACGCCATCCTGTCGCCGTAAACCTCCGACAAAACCCTCGCCACCTGAGGGAGGCCGACCCGAGACGCTGTGGAACAAACAGAGGCGTTAGAGACAAGGAAGCTATACCACATGAGGAGTTAGGAAGCAACACACGAGGTCTCTTGCTGTATCCAACATGTCACACTCAGAAGCTTCTGCTGCTTCCTGTAACCGTCCAGCAGGCGGCCCTGAAGCCTCCATGGAGAGAACGGCCATTAGTCATGTCTGAAACTGGTTCGCTCACCTCGAGCTTCATCTTTCTGATCCGATGATTTCTTCCTCTCGTCAGACTCCACCACCTCAACCGCTCTCCTGGAAACACAAATACAGCAACTGTTGGTTGACTTTGCATCCGTTGAGGGCCGGAAAGCACTTTGAGACTCCCAGCATGCAGTAGGCCGTGGTGCCGTCAGTTCATCTCATAGCAGCTGTTCCTCTGCACTCATTTGGAATGTTTACTAGTTATTAAACAGTATCTGCTTTAGTGTTAAATAAAGGATGAGAAAACACAAAGTGGGAATCAGCAGAGAAACGGATCACAATGCCTTCGTAACGCTGCTCGGGTTGGGCGATATGATGGATCGTAGACTATCCATCAACTAGCCGAACGCCTGCTACACGATGTGAGGTCATGACTTCACCTGCAGATGTCCAGGGCTTTCCGGGCGTCTCCGGACACCGCCGACACCTTTCTGGCACAAAACTGAACGGCCGAGGCGTCCATGATCCCGTCCGCCGACGCCTGAGAGAAGGAGCGGGGGAAACATTATTCTTCAGAGTCACTGCGTGCCGATTGGTTGGAGCACGATCCGTGTATCCATCACTTCCTGGTCTTCTCTAAAGAAGAGGGACCAATGGAAACGTTGTCATGTTGCCGTTGGTCGGCATGGAAACATTCATTAGCTAACAATGACATTATTGTTCTATTGATATAAAGGGAGGTCAGGTGCTCTTTAAAACAGCTGCTAGCTATGGGTACTTTTTACTGAAGTACACTTCAAAGCCTCTTTACTTTCACTTGAGTAAAGAAGTTTAGTCAGTACTTCTACTTTCAGAGTACTTTGAAACACGAGTATCTGTACTTCTACTCGAGTAAAGGAAGTGTGTACTTGTGTACCTCTGAGCTTTGATACCATCATTGCCCTAACCCATGTGTAATCTGTGTGTACCTGAGAGAGTCGGTCCTGCACGATGTCGCTGAGCTCCTGCCGGCTGTAGGGGGGGAAGTGGAGCAGCAGGGGGCGACACTGAGGCCGAGCCTGAAGACGAGGGAGGATCCGGTCCGTCAGGTCCAGAGCGTTCGCTATACCTGGAGGAGAGACAGTTTCATTAAACAACATGGTTCACTGAGAACCGGCACACACTAGTCTGCGTTGGATACGGTGTGTGTGTGTGTGTGTGTGTGTGTGTGTGTGACATGTTGTGATCATGGACCCCTCGTCTCCGTTGTGCTATCTGTGACATGTATGTAGTAACGTGTGTCTTTTGCATTTTATTGGTCTCTTTTATCCTCTCGCCTCCGTCTGCTCGTCTTTCATCCTTTCTTTATAGCTAATGCTGTATTGTGACTTTAAAAAGGTGTCTCTTGTCACCTGGCCGGGGACGACAGCAGCGATGTCCCTTCTTGGGTCGCATGTTCCCTAATGTCTGATAGCATTTACATGGAGTCAGAAACGCTCAGAAAAACATTTGAATATCAGAATGTTAAAAAGTCAAATGGATGAACATCTTATTTCTCTCTCTCCCGTCTGTGTTCAAATGTTTCCGTCGTCCTGATTGCTCCACCTTATCTCACGACGACGGGAGGGTTTCTTACCGACGAGGCAGAGGCGGGACTGGCTGAGGTACGGCCACTCGAAGATGGTGTAGAGAACGTCCTGAGACTTGCTGTCCAGCTGGTCCATCTCATCCAGAACCAGCAGCCTGACGAACAAGCAAACGTTTAGTATTCCCTTCTGCCACTTCTCCTGGACTTCAAATCACGCGGGACATTTAAATATTCAGTTTAATATTCCATTTTCTACGTTCTTGTTTATTTATAGTCTTTTAAATTTGCATTGCCATGTCCTTTACGCTGCTGCGCCACAACATGTCCCAAAGTGGGATCAATAAAGTTCTTCTTATCTTTCTTATAAGGGATGATAATAGGACTCCACTACGATCAAAGATACAACGAAAAGCTTTAGGGGGAAACTGAAGAAGCGCGCAGCCTCACATTTCAGTTATCAGACTCTCTGCATCACGTGTGAGACTCTTTAAGACCCACTTAACCTTTTAAACAGCAACATTTTCACCGCGGACCAAAACGGTCTGCTCTCAAAACACTTATTTAATCCAACAAATCAGTTCATTAAAAACAAGGGATTTCTTTCCAAAAGAACTCCACTAAAAGCTTTAAAGGGGACCTATCATGCAGCATGCACTTTGTGATGTCTTTTATCCATAAACATGCGTCCCCGGTGCGTCGGGAAATAAAACCCTCTCTTTCCCTCCGGACCCACATCTTGGAGGACCCACGTGTTTATGTATAAAAGACATGAAGTGGATTTAGCATGACAGGAGACCTTTCAGAGGGCCCCGAGCTGGAAGAGGCGGCTCCAGTTTAGACGGTTACTCACACAGCGGGCCCCGGGGCCGTGAGGAACCTCTGCAGCCCGCTCGGTCCTCCAGGAGCCTTCAGTTTCTCCGCCAGCAGCCGGAAGATGGCGTGAGAGCTGCGCAGACTCATGCAGTTCACCAGCACCGTCTGCACCGAGGAGAGCTCCGGCTGCACCAGGAGAAACACAGTTACTAAGATGCTCACCGCTCTTGCACTTTGATTATACACGTTCAGGTCAGAAGAATGTCGACACTGTAGCTTTGAGCATACGGCAATAAAACCTTTGAGCCTTGAATGCTGGCGAGAGTCCAGTGGTCTCTTTTTTTAAATGAAACTATGTTTTATGTTTCGCTTCTTCAAAACCCATTGTGTTTTCTAACATCAAAAACTCCAAATCGTACTAAATTAAAGTACTTCAGTAAATAAAAGCAGTGGGTTTCCACCATCAACAAGCATTATCTGACTCCTACTAATCTCTAGTTAACTTCTGCATCTACTTCTTTTGCATAATGATGACAGTGAAATCTGTTCATCTTGACTCCGGACCTGCAGTGACCCAAACACTCCACTAGGCGGCACTGCAGCTCCACTATCTATTTGTCTGACAACTTTTTACTTTTACATTTACAGCACAAACCCCTTACTCTAAAGCTGCAGGGGGGGTGATCGTTATTATTTAGGGTCATTGGGCGCCTATTGCAACCTAGGGTCATACAGAAAACACAGTCTGTGTATATAGGACAATGACAGTGTTACAATTTGAAATGGAAGATCTTTAAAGGTCTATTAATAAAGTGAGGTCCAGCTGACTGGCTAGTTTTTACTTAAATACATTTCAAAGCCCATAATTCTTTACTTTTACTTGAGTGAAGAAGTTTAGTCAGTACTTCTACGCGAGTATCTGTACTTCTACTTGAGTAAAGGATGTGTGTACTTTTGCCACCTCTGCTCCTCGACGTTCTGACTCAGCAGACCATAATAACCTGAGAGGCTGTCCAACAGCATCACCTGGGACCCAGAGCATGCTCAGAGAATATGAACTGCTGCCCTCTAATGGAGATCACTAAAGCCTGAAGCGTCCTTTGTGCTCCAGCCAGTCCTCTCAGTGAACACAGAGCTACAGATCAGATGCACGCTGAAGGCTCTCACTGATCGTGCCGTTATGTTAAATGATTTTCTAACAGTTTGGTATCCGTACCTCCATCTCCTTCAGGACGCAGTTGAAGCAGGCGGTCTTCCCGGTGCCGGGCGCTCCGGAGATGTAGAGGCTGCCGGGGACTCTCTGCAGGGCTTTGTCTCTCAGGAAGCACCGGATGGCGTCTCGCTCCACCTCGCGGGACAGAAGACGCTCCGGGAGGGCCGTGTGCAAAGCCTGCTTCACGCTCAGGAACCTCGACTCTGCAGGGGGAACAAGAGAGGAAGAGGACGATGAGGAGATCAAATGCATCCTTATCTTATATGGGCAGTCTTGCATTAATGCACATTCTCTAAGAACTGTATATATTGATTGTTGTGTTTTCATTTATGTCTTAATGTATAAATGTGTCTGTTGATCGTCTGATTGGTTATAAGAAGTGGATGTTGCCCAATAGGTGACCTTAAAAACAAATATTAGCGCCTCTTACTTTCTGCGAAGAGCCGAGAGACCGCCCGTTTCCCCTCCGGGGTTCCGGCGGGAGTGTCCTGTCGCCGCGGTGACGACCAGGTGTTGGGAGACTGTGGTTTCCGTGGCGACAGCGATGGGACCAGCCGGCGGCGAACGGAGAGCGGGGAGTTCTCGTCGAAGCTGAGCTTTCTGGGAGAATGCACGGCCGGCCTGCTCTGCTTCGGGGGGGAGCCGAGCGGCGAGGAGTCGTCCAGGTTACAGCCGTTATCGTCTCCTTCAGAATAAAAGACACACGATTAAATCTGGTGTGGAGGAACTCAACATCTTATCATTTCAGTATTCTTTCATTGTTGTATCGATAAGCAAGCCAGGCCAACAACACCAGATTGAGAACAGTCGCTTAAAAAAAAGTAGGGCTTATCCAACGTTGATGTTGTTTTTCATACATTTTATTTTGAAATATAAATGATGGGGTGAATTTTCCTCTCGCATAAGACCCTGAGCTGATGTGTTGTAGTTCTGTTAAGTAGAAAAACCTCCTATGTAACCGCCTATAGAGATTTAAACCAACATAAGCCTTTTTGAATAACTGTGGGAATAAATGGAGCCGCGTGGCGTTTTATTTGCCCCTTTGAAGCACCCTGTGGCCTCAAGTTGCTTTACACTAAAGAAATGAAGCCTAGTTGCAGAACCTAGAACCACGGGTCTCACCTGTGCGTTTCCTGGGGCTGAGGGGGAGTCGTGTCTTCAGACGGGGGGAGGAAGGAGAGATCCTGAGTGAGAGAGGAGACGAGACGGCGGAGGTCCGGGCGACGGCAGGGCGTCTCGGGGACATCGGTCCGATGCGACCCAGGTTCTGGGTTTCGGGCTTTGAAGGCGAAGCAGCCGGAGACTCCTCTCGCTGCGGCGTCTTGCCTCGAGAGGGAACTCTGCTGGATTTCCGGCGAGGGAACGCCAGCGTGGGCTGAGCCTGGCCGCGAGAGCGCGTGCTGGGCATGTTGAGCTGAAACGATAAAGGAAGATAATCCATTAGTTCATCAAAAAAGGTAGAGGCGCGTGAGAGGGGTTTTAACATTTTAAGCTTCTTGTGCGGTTTTTGTTTGAAGCTACAAATCTCAGTCGTCAAATGTTAAGCATTCAAACTTCTACTTTAGTAAAATAACTATTAGTAAAGTCCTGCATCCAAATGTTAACTTAAGTAAAAGTACTGGCAGCCTTTTGGGTTCAACCTGAAACATAATCCATGGCACGAAGCTTCAACTGTCAGTTTTCAAATGTCATGCATTCAAACTCCTGCTTTAGTTATTAGCCCCAATTATGCAATAAGAACCACAAACTAAAGAAGTATGGGGCTAAATAAAATAACGAATACTCTGTTGTACGAGTCCTGCATCCAAAAGGTACAACAGTACTAGTGTCACAATATACTACTTGGCCAAATTCAAGATATATTTAACACGATTAGATTTACTGATAAAGTCACGTGTCCATGTAGCAGCTGTTAACATGCGGGGCTTGTTCTGCTGGGGAGTGGAGACGCCATTGATATGTATAAAGTACATGGAGATACTTCATTAAAATACAAGTACTTCAACATTGTACTTGCCATGTTGGGCATGGCACCTGCTATCTTTCCCTCGCACACTTCGCAGTTGAAATCAACCCTAAAACACAACACAAACTACTATGATATGATCCTTATGTTCCTTCTCTCCCAAAGGTTGCACTGTATGTTTATAGACCAACATAGGGTTGTTTTAAGTGTACAATAAAGTTTGTGTGAATTGAATCCCTCAATATCACCACATGTTACACATTCTGATTAATCCAAAAACAATTGTCACACACTTAATGCCATTATAGAAAGCTGTAAAAGTTTATAGATCCTTATTTAAAAGTTGTGTTTACTCGAAATCACCAGCAGAACAAACACTGTTTGTCAAATGGCGCGAAAACGGTGGCGTTATCACAACGAAATAACCAGATTTCGCCATGAAAATGAATGATATTTCATCTAAAACATATCCTTTTAACATAAATACACCGCTGGAGTTAAATACATAACGTGAAAAATAAGCTACTAGGAATATTTTAGACAAACCAGCAAAGCGAATCTGAACAGTAGAATAACCCTTCCGGTTACGATTTACAACCATATTTCACCTTCCGCTACTTAAAATAAAGAGTTAATGATATATTTACCGGTATAAATAGTAGCAGGAAGTCTTCTCAGTTGAAAGTAGATTGTTTTCTCTTGTTTTACAGCCCTCTGAGTCTCTTTCTCTCCGTAGTCTTCGAACACTGAAGCCGAAACTTGCGCCAAATCTCTTTCTCCTCCTCCTCAGATGCAACAGCTGTGCTTGCTTCCCCCTCAGCTGCGCTCTGATTGGTCAGAGCAAACAGCTCCCCCAACGCTCATTGGCTGAGCGTTTCTGGCCGGACGTACGTCACGGTTTCAATGACCAGGGCAGGCGGTGTGGCGGGAGTTTAAATGGAACACTGTTTCCAAAGTCTGTAACGTGGCGCACTTTGAAAGCCAGAGTCCGGGTTAAATATCACCATCTACTCAAAATAACTCTCTGCATGTGGTTTTACTGAGAGAGTATTTGTATTTAAAGCAACATTAAATAAACTCAAGGCCTGATTTGGATATTGTAAACAACAGTTACGAAGTAATCAGATACTTTAATGCAGTAAAGGTACAAATATCACCGTTTATACTAAATCATTCACCTCAAGACCTGATTTAGATATTGTTAACATCAATGATGGAAGTAAATGTAGTAATGCACCATGGAAATACTTCACTTTGAGTTAAAGTACTGCATTCAAAGTAAAAGTATGTATCAGCTAAATATACGTATGAAAATACTCATTATTCAGTCAAAAGTTAACCCATAAGTGTTTTACTATTATATGATGTTTCTGGATTCATCGTGGTGTTAAGGAGATGTACTCAAGTACTGTAGTACACTTTTGAGGTACTTGTACTTTACTTGAGTTTTGAGCTACTTTTTACTTTTACTCCACTACATGTATTTAATATTTAAGATGAAAATAAGGAGCCCCTCCCCACGCCCCTCTGAGAGACATTTGGTTACAAAGAACTCAAAGGTGCTCTAGAGGAGATTCAGGTGATAAGGGGGGGGGGGGGGTACCTTGGTTGCTGATTGGCTAATGGCTACACAAGACAACACATCCTTATGACATCATAAAGTGGCCAAAATCTGATCAGTTCCTCATAATTCCTCATCATGACACACACTGACACACACACACACACATGGCCGTATCCACCATTGAGGTCACCGAGGTCCGGACCTCGGTAATTTTTTCCGAGCTGTGTATACAAAACTTGTGATATAATTGCAGTAAAAGGGATTCTTTGTAGTACTTCCATTTACTGCCGATGGGGGCGCTGCATAACTACATAGCCTCGATTAAAGCAAACAGAAGAAGACGACATGTATCAACAAACCACCGCAGCCCGGACTTGAACCGGAGCAGAGGAGGAGTGATGAGGTATCGAGAGATCTGAGTCCAGCGGCTGCTTGTGTTTCTGTTCATCAGGACATCAGGACATCAGGACATCAGGACATCATATGACCAGCAGGTCCTGTGTGAACGCTCTACGTTAGTCAGTGGACGTCCGACAACATGCACACTAACTTATTTTGCAGCTATAGGCTATGCTTTAGTTTAAATTGCGTGAATAAACTAGCTAGAGAGCTACAGTTAATTACATTCATCCAATGTCAGAAGGATTACCTTTTAACAAACGTTGTAATGCTTTTCTTTCATTTCAATTTGAGTAAAACATTGAAGATATAACATTGTATTGTTTTCTTTTCACACTGACTCAGATATAATGAAAAGACTACGTCAGTCGAGGCTCAGCTTTGGTTAGGAAGAGACAGGACAGAGAGAGGGAAAGAGAGAGAAAGTGATGGAAGTCAGGGAGGAACTGCAGGTACAGTCACACAAACGAATGTAGGCTTAATAACCCCATCTATCTATCTATCTATAACGTAGTCTTCATTTAGAATAGAGACAATAGGCATAATTTTAAAACAACATCTTTGTTATGATGTAATAATAACATACAATTGTATAAAACACAATTTGCTTACATCTTTGTTCTCTTTTGAGAATCAAACAAAACTGATTTAAAGTTAAAAAAAATAATGCAAACAAACAAGTGAAATGAACTAAATTGCTGAATTGCTTTTAATTCACTGGCAGGAGCGACAAGTGAGGAGGAGCAAACAGTGAACAACGAGGAGAGACTGAACAAAGATAAAGAGTAGAGGACAGAGAGAGTAATGAACAGGAAGAAGACAGAGAGACTAAAGATGGTGGAAGAGAGGCTGCAGGTTATGGAAAGGAGAGAGACATGGAAAATGAATGTTGTTGACAATGTGTTGTGATCATTTTAGCCTCTTCTGCATGTCCAGATCATTAATAGTAACACTCAACTGATTCTCACGCATTACACTTTAAAAAAGAATGGATGCTGCAGCCCACTGACCCCCCACAGGACTTAAAAAGCACCTAACTAGATCATGAAAATCCCAAAAATCTCGGGGGAGTATACCCCCGAACCCCCCTAGCATGTTTGGACCTCGGTATTTAGGAAATCCTGGATACGGCCCAGCACACACACACACACACACACACACACACACACACACACACACACACACACACACACACACACACACACCTGTCTGAGTAAATGTGCTGCTTGAAAACTAGATTGGAAGTGACTCAAATAAAAACGATGTACTGTATGACACAGCGTTGCCATGCCAACACACACAACTTACTGTAAAGGAGGAACAGGGTTGTTGTGCTAGTGTTGAGCACACCTATCACTCACATGCATGCAGGCGCACGTTCACAAAGACAGAAACATATGGACATCGGTTACTATATCAAAATAGATTAGATTACTTTATTGTCTCTACAAAATGCAAGCAGGGTCTAACCAGAGGACAAAACAGTCAGTTATATACAATTATCTGTAGTATGTAAAATAAATGATACGGAAATAAAGGTAAATAGGTGGGAAATGTATAAATAACAATAACTACACAGATAATAATAAATACAGTGAATACAGTACTGTATAATTGCGCTTCAGCAGGTATTTAGCATGTATTTAGAATCCTATCCATGTGACGCACACACACGATAGTTTACTGCTGAAAGCACTTTGGTCTGAAAACCACTTCGGTCAACGTTTTATGGGACGGACTCGTACACTAAACCAACTGTTGTCAATTTGCATAATTAGCACAAGTTGTGTTAAAGCATGGGGACAATAGTTAAAAGGCAGATTTTGACAATGTAGGAGTGGTTTTGAGGTTAATTGAGGATGCTGAGTCCATTTCTGACATTTACATTATCAAAAATGGAAGTTTCAACCAGAAAATGTCTATATTTTTACTCTCGATGGGCTGATTGGGATTAATTTTGGGTCGATTTTGAAGGTTTAGGTGACTCTGGATCATTTAAAAAAAAAAATTAATTTAATTTAACCAGATAAAAGCATTGAGATAGAATCTCATTTGCAATGCTGACCCGGCCAAGAAGCAGGCCCGGTTCCAGAACAAAATGACTAAGGGTGCATCTGAGATTAGAGAGGGTGCAGTGGTAAAGTGCTATTTTATAAGTGGGGAGTGTACCTAACACCCTCTATGGGGGTCCTCAAATTACAATTTATTTAATTTCAACTATATTCTTCTTATTATTATTCTTCTTATTATTATTATTATTATTATTACTACTATTGTTAGTAATAGTAGGCAAAATGTAATTTTTTTCACTTTTCATTTTTTTACTTTTCATTTTTCAAATGAGGGTGCATAACGACTCAACTGAGGGTGCAATGCACCCTTATGCACCCCCGTAGAACCGGGCCTGCCAAGAAGGCAGAAACGTTACACATAACACAAACATATAAAATACAGACAACATAAGAAAACAAAAGATAAAAAAGCAGTCACTACATTGAGCACATTAGGACAGTAAGAAAGGTGCACTACTTATTACTGCAAGAGCAGCTGGTGGTAAGGACTTCAGAGTTCAGACAACTTCAATCTAAAACATGCTATTGAGGCTGCGGCCCCACGAGGACGAAAACGGCTAAACGCATAGGATTAACGCAATCGCAAACAAGCTTCCGTCCACACGCAATAGTTATCCGGATAGTGTCTGTCCACACGAGACCGCTCCGTTTAGCTCCAACCGCTGGAGAAGCTGCAGTACATATGCAGGAGCCTCTACGTGGCGCTGTAACTTCCTCCACAAAAGTAGCGAAGAAGCATGGTTGTCATGGTTGCCCTTCTGTTTATTCTCCGCGGTGGGGGCCGAGGGAACCGGGCAGAGTTTTTCGCCAGTCAACGTGTATTAAAGTTTAAATCTTCCGGACAAAATGATAAAAGTGCCGGTCAAAGGTCTTCTTTGTTATTTATTGAGCTTTAAAACAAATGAATAACGACTCTATATAATATAATAATAAAATACACGGAGCCTCTCTTTTTCCTCCCTCTCTTCGGACAGCGTCAGTGTCTGTCTCATGCAGCAGCTCATCCAGTAATCAGTGACCCGGCCGACAGTCAAAATAAACATATTTATAACTAGTTTAGGGAGATTGAGAGGTAATTAAAATAGCTAAGGGCGATGATCTGACTTGAAGTGTGTGTTTTGCTGCAGAGGGAGGAGCTGCAGGGGAGCAGAGCTGCGTGTCTCCGTCCTGTCAGATTACGGAGCGTCCACACTACAGCTTCAAAAAAAGCTTGGAGCGGGGCGTGTCTGTAGTTTGGGGATTTTATTCAAGCAACACGATCAACAACCAATCACATGAATCTCCCGCCCCCGACATACAGGGAAAAGAATCACTGACCTTCAGTTTTTGTGGGAAACTAGAAACCTTCTTGTTCTGAAGTGATTTAATTGTTTTCCAGAACTTAGAATGGTCATTAAAACAATCAGTGGTTAAGCTCAGATAGTAATCAGCGTTAGCTGAACATTTATTTCTGAGGACACGAAAAAGATGCCAGTCATCACTAGTGTTGGACTTTCTAGCTAAGGAACATTGCTTATTTCGATCATGAATTAGATCCGATAGTTCTCTAGTAAACCGTGGAGTGTTCCTATTCTTAACTCTGAACTTTCTAAGGGGGGCATGTCTATTAATGATCGATAAAAAGTGATCAATAACTAATTGGACGGCAACATCAACAGATGGAATTAACGCTATGAAGTGCCATTTAACCTCCGCCAGATCGTGAAGGAAAGCCTGCTCAGAGAAGTGTTTGAAGCAGCGCCTGAGCACAATAAGGCCCTTGGCTTTGGGCGACTTAGTGCTCCTAACGCAAGCAATAGTGCAATGGTCGCTGATATCATTAGGAAAAACACCAACACACACGTACTTATGAGCTGCATCTGTTAGAATCTATAAGGGTATCGTTATTGGTTTATTCTAGTGGGACTATCAATAAGATGAGTTAGGTTCAAAGAATCACAAACCTGCTTAAACTGTGAAGATTTATCACTCAACCAATCGCAATTTAAATCACCCAATAATATGATTTCAGAAGAAAACGTAGACAACAATTCAGTAAGGCTGGTAGGTGCATCCATGATGGCCGATGGAGGCCTGTAACAGCCAATAACAGTGAGAGGAGCATTTGCTATAGTCGTTTGGACTGCTAGCAACTCAAAGTGCCTTGGAATTGAAATTGAGTGAAGGGCTGAGCGCTGTAGTTTCTCAGCAGATTGCAACACCACCAGCTCTGCCCTGACGATCTGCTCTGAACACATGACATCCATCAATGTGAATAACAGTGGATTGGATTGGACAGATGGCCTATTCAACAGTTGAGGCAATAATTGTCACCTTGTTCTCTCTGCAGTATCCAATGGTCGCAACACGCTGGTGGTCAAAATCAGCGCACCGTAGTCCTGATCATAATACATTTTCAGAAATGGTATTTAAATAATGCCACTTTATTTTAATAGAAAATGAAACGGAATGGACCTGTGCTGCTTTATTTAGAAAATCTCACATTTGTACCTTTTTCTCCCACGAAATCATCTCTTTGAATGTTATACTTTTACTACATTTTGAAAGCAAAGATTATACTTTTTAATCCACTTACTAGTTACTTTATAAATTCAGATTTACACAGAGATTTAAAATATGGGGGTTAGTATATTACATGATATGAATATATAAAGCATGATATGAATATATAAAGCACATGATTTTTGATGAAATGTACATGTTTTCCATCTGCAGGATGAACATAATACACTCAAACCCATTCATTTGCTATGGAGGTCAATTCTGACCGAAAACATCAAGGATGTTTCACTGTTGAATAATGCAATGCAAGTGGTGATCATCAAGTGTATATGTTCAGAGGCCTAGTGTGAAGGATAACATAAGGTATCGAGGCAATTGGATGAAAAACAAAATATTTATGAGTAAAACAAAAGTAATTCGGTCACTTTTGACCCGAAACGCAAGAGAAGGGTTACGTAACAAAATTCAAAATAGTACACAAGAGAAAGTATTGATTTACATTCAGGGAAACAAGAACATATGATAATTCTCCTCATAGCACAGCACACGGTTGTCAAGAACTTCCAGTTTAGTCCCTTTTGGCAACATGACAAAAATATATGTTTTGTGTTGGAGTGAGAAGCATGAGAAACGGAGACACATGCAAAGTAAATAGAAGTAATAGTTTAAATAATACACATTTTAAAAGAAAGAAAAATACACAAAACAAAATTCCAAAGACATCTGACACACAATTTCATCCAGCAGCACTCCTTGTTGATTGGCAGCATGTATGAAATATATAAGAACAGTCTTTTAAAGGAGGGGTAGGTAAGTTTCAGAAACCGGCTCGAGATACACTTTGTTATATTCCATGGAATGCTCTTAACATCCCGATAGCAATGAATATCTGAAGTGCTTTGACAACAAATCCATAAAAAAATGTCATCTGTAGAAGCCGTAATACTGTAAAAGTACAACCAATCATCTGAGCCGGCTAAAGTAACTGGACGGCCTACCTGCCTGTCAGCCTCCCATCGGGGCACAAACTTACCTCGTGCCCTCATTGGTCATGTGCGCGTTCGTGTGTGTTGGAGGAGGGGCTCTGTGAGGAAGTGGCAGATTGTCTCCGGTTGTGTATTTTCAAATTCTAGCGATCTCGAGCCGGTTTCTCAAACTTACCTACCCCACCTTTAAGCTAGCTGGAGTTTTACAGTAGTCTGCATCAGGTTGAGATAAGTGGGAGAACCAGTTTATAATGTTGCTGATGTGGTTTTAAGAGACCAAACTCACAGGGGGTTAAATGAAGTCTTGAATTGGCGATGTATAAGGCACTTCTCCTCAGTCAATGTATAGTAGTCAGCAGTGTTGCCTAGTGCACACCCAGCAGCTGAATTGCTGAGCGTCGACACCTTCATCAACCTTCACTTGCCAAATACATTTAAAAGTTTTTTTATAACGGTACACATGTCAACATAGAGGATTTTCTGATATCGTTATTGTGATGAAACTGCAGGATTTATATTTGTTGTTTTTATAAAAATATTTACACAATGACATGTCACATGGATATCACCACCTAGTGGGTAACACAGGTAATGCTAGTTACTGAATGACATGATTTCAATGTAATGCTGCTTTAAAAACATGAACAAGAGAACACACATATATCATGAATCCAACGTGACTCCGTAGCCTCATCCCAATACCCCTCCTCGACTCCTCCTCTAAGATGCGAGCGAGAGACACGAGGAGGTGACGCGAGGACAGAGGAGTCCTCAGGTATTAATTGGGATGTCCTCGTTCACTCAAACGTCACTCTTAAACGACGTCTGTTAATGATGACATGTGCACAGCTGTATCCCCTCTCATCGGGCTGAACTGAAGAACCTTTAGATCCGGCCCATTTCCGGTTAAATACTTATTTAAATGAATGAATCTTTCTCTTGTTAGTCAAGGAATTCAATGTGTGATGGTTGGTCCTGCTTTTGTGTTCCGTTTTGGTGTAAAATGTAGCCTACATTTGAATACAAATATAATTATAGTAATGTGAAGCCTTTTAGAAATGAATTGCACATAATAATTCCCACGGAGCTGTGAGCACTTATACATTTATGTGACGCTTTTCTACTCATTTTCCAGTTGTCAGTTTTCCTCTGTTGAAATGTACCAGCTGTGAAGGTGGGGGCGGGGCTTGTATACGCGAGTAGTGAAAACACTTCCGCATAGTCTGCTCTCGTGCATCCTCCCGCTCCCCTCCTCCCTCACCCCTTCTCGACTCCTCCGT
Organism: Pseudochaenichthys georgianus; assembly: GCF_902827115.2. Taxonomy (NCBI): domain Eukaryota; kingdom Metazoa; phylum Chordata; class Actinopteri; order Perciformes; family Channichthyidae; genus Pseudochaenichthys; species Pseudochaenichthys georgianus. The sequence continues at coordinate 42,288,097 of NC_047503.1, forward strand.
GTGCATTTCAGCTATTGGGACGTCCTTCAAAATGGCGTGTCTTGATCGATTTCCGGGTCAAGTCCCAGAGGAGGGGAAGAGAGGAGTCGAGGAGGGGTATTGGGATGAGGCTAATGTCTGTCACAATACAGATGTTATTTTGATTGATGGCCCAGCCCTATGTTTGTGAGGGGATATAGAAAGGTCTGTTCTGCCTTGATTGAGCCTTTAATAGACCGTATTTGATGGTTGATTGTTGCTGTCTGTGACCTCTGACCCCACCAGGCCTTCTTCTGCAGCGCTCTGCTGATCTCCCTCTGAGGCTGCAGGGTTCTCCTTTTTAACGAAATGTTCCATCGGCTCTCCTTCTTTCTAATAAATCTGTGAAATTTTAAAAACAGTGTTAGAGACTTCATACAATTAAGGAGAGGTTGTGTGTTCTGAGGCCAGAGGTCGCGTTAAGCGAATATTCTCCGTCTATGACAGATTTATTTTAACTATGACGGAAACATCTGAGAGCAGTCCGTCATTTTGACAGATTAGAGCAAACTCCTAAGAGCGCCAAAGCTCCCCCCCCCCCCCCGTTGACAGTTCACGAGCGTGCTCTCTGTCTCGCAACATGAACTGTTTCTTCTTGCACTATTTGTATCTTTTAATTAGTTGTATTGTTGTATGTCTTATATAACTATGATGCATTGCCCTTTCTCCACTGTAGCTACTGTGCATGTGACGATAAAGACTTTGAAACTTGAAATGATAGTTGGATGAAGTTGTGGTTCAATGTTTTTCGGCAGCGCAGCACCTCTGCATGCAAGGCACTGATATCTCCAGTGATGGGTAATGATCACTTCACCAGGAGCGCTTGATCAGAAACAATATTCTAACATTAGAAACCCTATCCTCTAAACAGAGTGAAACATTTCAGTCAGAGGTCAGCACACTGCTGGAGACGAGGCAGAGGGATTATTTAGTACGAGTCAATACATGGGCTTCTAGGAAATCCTATCCTACGTGCATTTAAAGGTGGGGTAGGTAAGTTTGAGAAACCAGCTCGAGATACACTATTTGTTATATTCCATGGAATGCTCTTAACATCCCGAGAGCAATGAATATCTGAAGTGCTTTGACAAAAAATCCATAACAAAACCTCATCTGTGGAAGCCGTGGCGCTGTAAAAAGCACGACCAATCATCTGAGCCGGCTAAAGTAACTGGATGGCCTACCTGCCTGTCAGCCTTCCATCGGGGCACACACTTCTCGTGCCCTCATTGGTCATGTGCGCGTTCGTGTGTGTTGGGGGAGGGGCTCTGTGAGGAAGTGGCAGATTTTCTCCGGTTGTGTATTTTCAAATTCTGGCAATCTCAAGCCGGTTTCTCAAACTTACCTACCCCACCTTTAAGTTCAGAGTTTCAGCAAGATTCACAAAACTGATAATACAGTTCTTTAGAGCAGGAACTTACGGATCACTCCACGTTCCACCAGAATCTAAACGGCAGCAACAACGAAAGCAACAGGAATTCGGACACACGGGAGGAAAGCTTTCCAGACATCTGCAGCTGAAAGATGAAAGATGAAAGAAAGGTAGAATCAGTTTCCCAAAACTGATAATTAGGGTTGGGTACCGAGAACCGGTTCCGGTTCGGAACCGGTTCCAACATATCGATTCCAACGGCATCATTTAGAAATGTGAATTTCGGTTCCGCTTTTCGATGCCTGAGGAAATGTTTCTCGGCGCTCTCCGTAGCCTCCTGTGTGACTGCGGCGAGGCGGGAAATGTAGCGTTGTACTTCCTACAGTGTAACCTGAGACCAGGGCCGCCCCGTCACACTGGTGTTACGGCCCCTACACACGGCGGCGTGCGTTGCCAGTACAAGCACTAGCCAATCAAACCGGGTGTATGTTGGGAGAGCCAGACCGCAGTTATTTCCCATATGTCAACAAAAGGAGGAGAAAATGATCGTGGCGGTAGGGAACATACAGGGATACAAACCGGAGGAGCCAGGCATGGGGGGAGGTGGCAGAGACAGTGGGGGAAACTGGTAGGTTTTCGCTTGTTTGGGGAGTTTATATCCAGTGTACTTCGTTTGAATGGACAGCTAGCAAGCATAGACAGTATATTTAGCCAGCATGGATGTAGCATGAATGCTTTGCTTTGTATGTCCGGGGCGGGACATTCATGTGGTTGGTTGTTGGTCGGGCTGCTCGCGTTGACTCCCCAAGCTCAAGACACGCCCACCGCCAAGCGGCAACGCACGCCGCCGTGTGTAGGGGCCGTTATAGATGTTCGCCGAGGGCGCCAGATCTGTGGAGGCGCTGCGCTGACAGATCTGTGGAGGGAAAACAAATGTTTTGACCGTTGGTGCTCATCCTAATTTTCGGACTTTATGTAACAACATTCATAATTAAGTAAATGTAACACCCTTTTCACCCCGGTTACACGTTTCATTCGCCCTGTACGATTGGCGCTGCAAGTGATGAAAATGGGGGATGTTGGCTTATCTGGCGCCCGCAGCTCACAGCCAAAGTGCGAGGGAGCGAGGGAGAAAGGGAGGGTGCACTGGAACCGGTGTCAGTACCAGATGTGTTCGGGGTACCAGATATGTTCGGGTGTATTTCCGTCGCAATCGTCATCCGTCATATCCGTCTACTCACCTCCCTCTGCTCCCTCTGCTCCCAGCGCTCTGCTGCCACACACCGGCCGTCTGCGGAACTGCAGCCGGAGGAACTCGGGACAGCTTGTTATGTGTGGGGGGCTATGGTGGGGTCCCATGTACTTGTGCACATAAATAATGTTTCCAATTATTTACAATTACAAAAAAAAAATATTCTGCGTTACTTTAGCCAACACTTTTATAAGGCTACTAGATTAGATAATTACGAAATGTGTAGATAGAATACATATCTTTTAGGTTGTTATTTTGTCATTATGTTTCATGTTTTATTTACCTTTTAGTATTTTTATATAGTATCTGAACTTTGGAGAGGAGTTGGGAGACACACGACACATTACATCACATCTACAGATCAAGATAAAGCGAATGGAAGTACTCCCATACTCCTAGCGTGAACATGTTTGTGAAAACGTGTGCAAAGTCTCCGAAAATCCTAAAAATAAGCTCATATTTGAATTCCCCATAAAAAACCAAATCATTCAGTAAAAACAAGGCCTCACTGATCATCTACTCTATAAGACGATCCCAGGGATGTCTGGCTTGAGTTTCTACCTCCAGGGAAAGTGGACAAAAGTGCCCGAGATCAGCCTCTTAATTTACCCAGGGCCTAGTGCTTGGCTTTGGGCATGAAAATTCAGGAAACTCCCCTGAGTATTTTATTAAATATCTGAACTTTGGAGGGGAGTTGGGGGACACACGACACATCAAATCACATCTACAGATCAAGACGAAGCGAATGGAAGTACTCTTAGCGTGTAAGAATGTTTGTGAAAAACGTGTGCAAAGTCTCTAAAAACGGAGCAGTGGCTGTGATGCTAGCTTTGCGGCTAGCGGTTAGCTGTTGTTGTTTGAAGTTGTTGCTATGGAAACAACATGACGGAGAAAAAATGTATATCTTCTACATATAATAACGAACAAAGTAAAGAATGAAGTGTAGGCTATGCCTGTTTGAAGTTGTTGCTATAGAAACAACATGACGGAGAAAAGTATAATCTTCAACATATAATAACGGACAAAGTAAATAATGAAGTGTCGGCTATGTTTAAATGTTCGGAATTTGACCATCATGGCCCTCTTGAGTTGCCGTAAAATATGACTGATGACGGATGCGACGGAAATACACCCGAACACATCTGGTACCCCGAACACATCTGGTACCTACACCGGCGCTGTTGTTATTAGCATCTGGTGCTAGCTGCTCTAACGGAAGAAGAAGATGTTTCTACAATGATGTGGAGGGAGAGTCCTCTCCAGTCAGACTGAGGCTGATAACTTCAGCTCAGTGAGGTAAAGGACTCCGAGTGTTGAGATAGTTCACTTTAGTCTAAGTTATCTCAGTGGATCTCAAACGTTTTGATCACAATTTATGTAAACACATATTTCCAAGGCACTCCTTTATAATTATTGGGATACAACAGGTTTGAAATCATTCTTCCAATGTATACTATAGGACAGTAAACCAGACATATCGTTTTAAACTGGAGAGTTAAAAAAATATGCATAAATAAAATAGTAAAATAAGATATGAATGAACAACAAACATAAAATACGTTACATGTATTTGTTATTGGCTATGGTAGGTTATTGGTTATGCTCACATACTTATTTAATTATTCAAATGTAAACCGATCTTTTTCATATGGGTGTTTAGAGTTGTACCCCCTAGATCTAGTCTCTAGTCATTCTGCTTAAAGTGCACCAGATTGAAGCATTTTGCTTTAACATGTTCAAACATTTCTTCCCGGTATGCCTGAGATGCAGATATGCTTGTTTTTCTCAACAAGAACTTAATCATTTTTTTTACCCTGCCCCTCAAAGAATCGGAATTGAGAACCGTTAAGAACCGGAATCGAAAAGTATAATCGGATTCGGAATCAGAATCGTGGAAGTTCAAACGATACCCAACCCTACTGATAATACAATTCTTTGGAGCAGGAACTTACGGATCACTCCAAGTTTCACCAGAATCCAAACGACAACGACAGCACAAGGAATTAGGACACAGGGGTGGACAGCTTCCCAGACATCTCAATCAATCAATCAATCAATGTTTATTTATATAGCCCAATATCACAAATGTTACATTTGTCTCAGTGGTCTTCACAGTGTGTACAGAATATCAGTATGACAATACGACACCCTCTGTCCTTAGACCCTCACATCGTACAAGGAAAAACTTCCAAAGAAAACCCAGTTTAAAGGGAAAAATGGGAGAAACCTCAGGGAGAGCAACAGAGGAGGGATCCCTCTCCCAGGACGGACAGACGTGCAATAGATGCCGTGTGTAAATTGAAAAGATAATACATTTGCAACATAGGTAGTCCAAATGTTTGGAAATGCATGTGTGTATAATAGGAAGATGAATCCACGAGGATATCCATCCAGGACCTATGATCCAGGACCACAGCCACGACTCAAGATCCAGCGCTCGCGATCCAGGACACAGGACCGCAGGATCATCCATGACTCCGGATCCCAGCGTATATAGACACCAAAAAGAAAGACATTTGGGGAAGCTGGGTTAATCGGAACATGAGTGTACACAGGTATAGACAGAGAGAAGGAAGAAGTAAGATGTCCCCCGACAAACTAAGCCTATATCAGCAAAACTAGGGGCTGAATCTAATCAGCCCTAACTATAAGCTTTATCAAAAAGGAAGGTCTTAAGCGCACTCTTAAAAACGGATAGGGTGTCTGCCGCCCGAACACAAACTGGAAGCTGATTCCACAAATGTGGAGCTTGATAAGAAAAGGCTCTGGCTCCCATTGTACTTTTAAAGATTCTAGGAACAACCAACAACCCTGCATTCTTGGAACGCAATGCCCTAGTAGGACAGTAGGGTATAATGAGTTCTTTAAGGTAAGATGGCGCCTGCCCATTAAGGGCTTTGTAGGCGAGAAGAAGAATTTTAAATTCTATCCTGTGTTCTATAGGGAGCCAGTGTAAGGCAGCCAGAACAGGAGTAATGTGGTCCCTTTTCCTAACTCTGGTTAGTACACGAGCCGCAGCATTTTGAATCAGCTGAAGCGACTTGATTGACTTCTTGGTACTCCCTGATAATAAAGAGTTACAATAATCCAGCCTAGAAGTAACAAATGCATGGACTAGTTTCTCTGCATCGTTTTGAGGCAAGATATGCCTGATTTTTGCAATGTTACGTAGATGGAAGTAGGCGGTCCTTGAAATTGATTTTATGTGGGCGTTAAAGGATAAATCCTGATCAAATATAACACCAAGATTCCTTACAGTCTCACTGGAGGCCAAATTAATGCCATCCATAGTTAGTATGTCTTTAGATAATTTGTTTCGTAGATTCTTCGGGCCAAGTACAATAACTTCAGTTTTGGTCGTGTTTAACATCAAAAAGTTTAAGGTCATCCACGTTTTTAAGTCCTTAAGGCAGTCTTGAATTTTATTTAGATGATTAATTTCATCAGGCTTGATTGATAAATATAGTTGAGTATCATCCGCATAACAATGAAAGTTTACAGAATGATTCCTTATAATATTGCCTAACGGAAGCATATATAATGTGAACAAAATAGGTCCGAGCACTGAGCCCTGTGGCACTCCATGGCTAACTTTGGTTTGCGTGGAAGATTCATCGTTAACACGTACAAACTGAGAGCGTTCAGATAGATAGGACCTAAACCAGCCTAAAGCAGTTCCCTGTATGCCAACTAAGTGCTCTAGTCTTTGCAATAGGATATCATGGTCGATAGTATCAAATGCAGCACTAAGATCGAGCAAAACAAGAATAGAGACAAGTCCCTTGTCTGAGGCTATTAGAATATCATTTGTGACTTTAACCAGAGCTGTCTCTGTGCTATGATGTGTTCTAAAGCCAGACTGAAAATCTTCAAATAAATCATTGTTTTTTAAGTAATCACACAACTGTTTTGCGACCGCTTTCTCAAGAATTTTTGAGAGGAACGGAAGATTAGAAATAGGTCTATAGTTGGCTAAAACCTCTGGATCGAGGTTGTGCTTTTTAAGAAGCGGTTTTATCACTGCTACTTTGAATGATTGTGGAACATAGCCTGATAATAAAGACATATTCATAATATTTAATAAAGAAGTGCTAATTAATGGAAAAACTTCCTTCAACAGCTTAGTTGGAATTGGGTCTAACATACACGTTGATGGTTTAGAAGAGAGAATCATTGAATGTAATTGTTCAAGGTTAATGGCTGAAAAGCATTCTAGTTTACTATCTAGTGTAATATTAGAACTTACGATTTCGGGAGCTGTTGATAACACTATACTGGTCGAAGGCAAGAGGTCATTAATTTTGTTTCTAAGAGTAACAATTTTATCGTTAAAAAAGCACATAAAATCATTACTACTGAGTGCTAAGGGAATAGAAGGCTCAATCGAGCTGTGGCTCTCTGTCAGCCTGGCTACAGTGCTGAAAAGAAATCTTGCATTATTCTTATTCTCATCTATTAATGAAGAGTAGTAGGCTGCTCTCGCTTTACGCAGTGCTTTCTTATATTCATTGAGAGTAATATGCCAAATTAAACGAGATTCTTCAAGTTTAGTGGAACGCCATATCCTTTCAAGTTGTCTAGACTTTTGCTTTATTTTGCGGGTTTCGGCATTATGCCATGGAGCTAATCTATGTTGTTTTATTTTCTTCTTTTTCAAAGGAGCAACAGAATCTAATTTTATTCGCAGCGCATCTATAGCACTATCAACAACATGATCAATTTGGGGTGGTGTACATTTTGTATAAGTTTCCTCCCCTACATGCAGACATGCTATCGAGTTAAGTATTGGTTGAATCTCTTCCTTAAATGTGGCTATAGCACTAACAGATAGGTTTCTGCTGCAAGAGCTTTTGACTAATGCTTTGTAGTCTAGTAACAGTACTTCAAAAGTTACTAAGAAATGGTCGGATAAAGCAGGATTATGCGGTTCGACTAATAGTTGCTCAATTTCAATACCATAAGTCAGAACAAGGTCGAGAGTGTGATTATAGCAGTGGGTTGGTTTATTTACACTCTGACAGAAACCAACAGAATCTAATATAGAGTTAAATGCAACAGTAAGGCTATTTTTATCATCGTCAACATGAATATTAAAGTCACCTACGATAATTACTTTGTCTGTTTTAAGAACCAAAGTTGATAAAAACTCAGAGAATTCTGATAAGAATTCTGAATAAGGACCTGGTGCACGATACACTGTAACAAATAAGATTGGCTGCAAAGTTTTCCAGGTCGGATGCGTAAGACTAAAAACGAGGCTTTCAAAAGAGGTATAATTACATTTTGGTTTAGTATTGATAAGTAAACTTGAGTCAAAGATTGCTGCAACTCCACCTCCTCGGCCCGTGCCTCGAGCAATATGAGTGTTGACATGGCTGGGTGGAGTGGCCTCATTTATGCTGACATATTCTTCATGTCTCAACCAAGTTTCAGTGAGACAGCATATATCAATATTATAATCTGATATTAAATCATTTACCAATATTGCTTTAGATGCTAGAGATCTTATGTTTAAGAGACCACATTTAATCTTCCTGTTTTGTTGCACTGTAGTAGTTGTTACATTTACTTTTATTAGGTTATTATGTATGACACCTCTATTAGGTTTTACCTTAAATTGTCCTTGGGCAGACACACACACCGCTAATATTGGGTATTTTATTGGGTTCGGGATTCCTATGGGTGACTGCCTAGGAGAGAGCGCAGAGAAGCGTGTAAGACTGCGACTCTGCCTCCTGGTCTCAACTCCAGTTTGTCATGGATTACGTCCACAAAGCCCTGAAATGTTTGCCGAAATGAGATCTGCACCTTTCAAAGTAGGGTGAATGCCGTCTCTCTTAATCAGACCAGGTTTTCCCCAGAAGGCTGTCCAATTATTTACGAAGCCCACATTGTTTGCTGGGCACCACCAAGACAACCAGCGCTGAAATGATGACATGCGGCTATACATGTCATCATTGATCAGATTGGGGAGGGGACCAGAGAAGATTACGGTGTCCGACATTGTTTTAGCATAACTACACACCGACTCCACATTAAGTTTTGTGCATTCTGATTGGCGTAAACGAACATCATTACCACCGACGTGAATAACAATCCTACTGTATTTACGTTTATCTTTAGCCAGCAGTTTAAGATGCGCCTCAATGTCGCACGCTCTGGCCCCCGGAATGCATGTGACTGTGGAGGCTTCGGTCTCTAAATTCACGTGTCTCATAATAGAGCTACCAATAACCAGAGTTGGCTTCTCAGCGGGTGTCTCGCTGAGTGGGGAATATCTGTTAGATACGTGAACGGGTTGGTGGGGACCTGCGGGTTTCGCGTTATGCCCCTTCTGAACAGTCACCCAGCCTCCCTGCTGCTCGGGAGTTGCCGGGGGACGGCTAAGAGGAGCTACATTTTGCCGGTCCGCACATGCTAACATGGGCTTTACTTTAACTGAGTTACTTTCTAAGATGCGGAGCCGGGCTTCTATGGCTATGATTCCCGCCTCCAACCTAACAACTATACTACATTTAACACATGTATCCTTACCAGTAAGGGAGGCCGGGAAGTAACCAAACATGAGACAGGAAGAGCAGGAAATAGCACCAGAAGGTGGGGAAAGAGCCATGGCTAGCTATCAAGCTAAAGTAGCTACCGTTAGCAAACCCGAAAAGAGTGTAGGCAACTGTGGAGTTACAGTCGCTAAGAGAAGGAGAGTTGTGAGTGCTTAAGCTGTAGTAACGTGTGATTACAACGTCAGGCAGTTGCCGTGATCAAGAGTTTTAAAACGATCGATTAAGTTTAAGTTAATAAGCTATCAGCAACAGAACAGGCACACGGGATACCCGGAGATGAAAACAACAACAACCGGAAGTTACAACGTGCAACGTGCTCACCGCAATAGGTTCCTCCTTGTGTTCCTCCATCTGCAGCTGAAAGATGAAAGAAGGGTAGAATCAGAGGTGGTTCAGTGTTTCAGCAAGTTTCCAAAAACTGATAATATTTTAGATTTTGATTTGATATACTTTATTTATCCCCGTTGGGAAATGGTTTCTCTGCATTTGACCCATCCTATTAGGAGCAGTGTGCTGCCATTTTGAACGGCGCCCGGGGAAATACAATTCTTTGGAGCAGGAACTTACGGATCACTCCAAGATTCTCCAGAATCCAAACGACAACAACGAGGGCAACGAGAGCAACGAGAGCAACAACAGCAGCAGGAATTAGGACACAGGGGCCGACAGTTTGCCAGACATTTGCAGCTGAAAGATGAAAGAAGGGCAGAATCAGAGGTGGTTCAGTTTTTCAGCAAGTTTCCCAAAACTGATAATACAATTCTTTAGAACTTACGGATCACTCTAAGTTCCACCAGAATCCAAACTACAGCAGCAACGACAGCAACGAGAGCAACGAGAGCAGTAGGAATTAGGACACCGAGGACATGGTTCCTCTTCTCTGCAGCTGAAAGTTGAAAGAAGGGCAGAATCAGAGGTGGTTCAGTTGTTCAGCAAGTTTCCCAAAACTGATAATACAATTCTTTGGAGCAGGAACTTACGGATCACTCCAAGTTTCACCAGAATCCAAACGCCAACGCTAGCAACGCCAGCAACGACAGCAGCAGGAATTAGGACACCGAGGACAGCTTCCCAGACATCTGTAGCTGAAAGTTGAAAGAAGGGCAGAATCAGTATGCCATAATCCCCTCTGTTTCAAAAGTGCTGATTCTCTGTCTGTTACTTTAGATGAAAATAAGGAGCCCCTCCCCACGCCCCTCTGTGAGACATTTGGTTAAAGGGCCCATGTCATGCTTTTCCGGTTATTACCCGTGCCCTTGTGTGTTATGAAGGTTTGTATCCATGTAAACGGTCTGCAGAGTCAAAACCCCTCAAAGTACAACCTGTAGCGAGTAAAACTCTAACACAGAAAATACCTCCCCAAAAGGCCTCGTTGGAGATTTCGAATTTTCCAATGTTTTCTTCATGGGTATCGCTACGTAGTAGGGGTGTAAGTGTAACGGTATCCGTATTCGTCGGTCACGGTTCGGCACATGCAGTCACACGACGAATACGCCTTTTTTTACGAGTGCACAAAAGGTCTGTCACTCAGGGCAATACCCATTATACTATATATAATCCAGGGGGCGGTATTGCGCCTAAAAGCTGTTTGCCAGCCGCCCTTAAACAACAAATGAAGAACAAGAAGAAACAACAACAAAACGAACAAAATACAAGAAGAAGAAAAGTTAGTATGGCGATTTCAGATAACACACAGGAGCTAGAACCTACCTGCTTCTTTTAAATAGGTGTGTGGGAACATTTCGGGTTCCCTGTGGACTACAATAACGATGAAGTGCGAGTGGTGGATCGGACGAGGACGGTGTGTCGGCGTTGTTCGACAGCGGGGCGGTATGCTAATGGTAACACAAGCCAAACCAGGCGTAGCCCGCGACAGCCAAACATGCTAAATCATATAGAGAGGCGAAGTCCCTCCCCTTCCGGTGGACCTCCATGGGACATTATTTCAGAAAAATTATGTATTGAAGTCAATGGAGAGAGAAAGATTATCTTTCGATCCCGTTTGAATTGTGCCACGAATTACACATATGATGTTTGTCAATTTAAAAGATAATTCTGCCAGTCAAAACAATTAAAATGTGTTGTAAAACTGTGAAGTAACACATATTTTTGTGTGAAACGCTGAATGAACTACATCTCCGGTCTAGCAGAACAACACACGTCACCAAGATGGCCGTCACTACTGTCTTGTCAAAAAAGGGATTGACTACCCTCACTATCACCACAATGAAACATGTCCAGAAGAATGTCATGCAAAGCTGCCTGCCTTTGATTCTCTCTGAACTCTCTGCCTGGTCTTTTTAATGTTTAATGTCAACCATTTGTGCAGATAGCATGAAGTACAAAAGTTAGCCGATGCTAATGTAGCGTTAGCATTTCTCCCCCGGGCTTAAGTGGTGTATTATAGAATGATCACACCGGTGACAGTACTCTTCAAAGGATTCACGAAATATGACTACTACTCTTACTGTTTAACATTTTGGGTTACTTGATGTTACTTGATGTTAAGGCTACTAAAAATGACAAGGCTGACTGTAATGCTAACTAACGTGCTTGCTACAAGCTAGGTAGCTAACTTAATCCAGCCACTCCTGGTCCTTTCATCAGACGGGAAGCGAAAGAACGAGCAAGACCCATTGCTGGTATGATAACAACCTGGTACTAAGCACACAGGCATCGTGTTAAAGTTATCTTATCTGAGCTATCTCTTATTTGGTGATGAAAAACAATTGTGACATCACTTACGCGACTCTAGGATTTGTAGTCTTTCTAGTTGCGTATTTTTCATATACGTATTTTTATATTTCAACAGTTTTACGACAAACTGTGACTTTTTTGACACGGAAATGATTTTTTTAAGATTGACAAACATCATATGTGTAATTCATGGCACAATTCAAACAGGATCTAAAGATACGTTTTCTCTCTTCATTGACTTCAATACATAATTTTTCCGAAATAAGGTCCCATGGACCGGAAGTAGATGGGCGTGACTTTGCCACTCTATCAGAAGGCATCACCCAGATTTGCCAATCACCGGAGCCCGGCGAAAGACAACAGCAGTTCAACAGCTGATCCCCGCTGTTTTCAAGAAGCCAATAGACATGAAAGCCGAGACCAAAATAAATAACGGAAGCTATTGGCATATATATTTCAACGGCTATGCGCTCTTGAAACACTATTATTTATGATGTAATATTTTTAAGACATTCTTTTTTGTTTGACATTAGCCATTATAGATAATATGGAGTTCCTTGTTTTTAAACTGAAACTTGCACTACTGTTCAAAAATAAATAACAACAAACCTGGAATTATACATTAGCGCCTTTTTTGTTGCTTTTTCTTGTTGTACCGAACCGTGACCCCCAAACCGAGGTACTGAACCGTGAACCGCTACACCCCTATCACGTAGGGATACCCAGTAGCCACGCCCAGAGCTATGACGCACCCTCTGCCACCCTTTCACGAAACAAAGCTTCCCAAACCTTTTAGCGATTCATGCCGGATATGTACAGCGCAGGGCAGTGGTTTTCAAAGTGTGGGAAGGTGAGCCTCCCCTCAGAGAACATAAGAACAGCCGCGCCCCCCTCCCAATTATTATTGCTATTGCTATTATTATTATTGTTGTTGTTGCTATAATGCAGGGGTATTTAATTGCATTTCAAAGAGGTCCAGTAAGAGAACACGTCATTAAATGCTCTGTTTTCGCCGTCTATCTTTCTCTTTTTGAGCACGCCATTTGAAATGACTCCGACTGTTTCTCTCTTCTCGTCTCTGTGTGTGTTTGAATCTATCGTGCTGAGTCCAACAACCGCACAATCTGTCTGTCCAACACATGTCCTGCAACCAGAGTTGGGTGTAACGCGTTACAAAGTCATTATTTTGAGTTTGTCCGAAGAATAGACAGGAATGTGACGGTGAGGTGCAAACTGTGTCCAGGCCAGAAGCTGTTATCCACTGCTGTAAACACCACGTCAAGCCTCAACACACACCTGCAAAGAACACATGCTAAGCTGAAGCTAATAGCTAAAGACCTCCGAACCCAGAGTGAGGATGTTGTGAGTGCGCCACCGCCGACTCCGAAGCAGCAACAATTAGAATTTGGAGGACCGGTAACCAAAGCAGAGATGGACAGGCTTGTAGCATCCTTCATAGAGGAAATGTTGCCCATTTGCACAGTGGAATCACCATCGTTCAGAGACATACTGCGCACAATACAGATAGCAGGAGACAGAGGACAGCCATTGGAAAACATTCAGGATCTGGATCAGTCTTATGCGACAATGGAAACTGAACTAAAGAGAACATTTGAAACTTTAGCAGTCTGCGTGATCTGCCTGCAGGGAGGGGCGGGCCGGCCCTGCGAGTAAAGTAACGAGTTACTTTATGTAGAGAGTAACGAAGTAGTATAATATATTACTTTTTTAGTAACGACCCCATCTCTGCCTGCAACACACATGCTGCAGCTGCTCACTGTTTGTAAAAGTAAATAAATAGTATTTTCATTTCAATAATGTGCTTTCTATACCCTGCTTCATAAACAATACTGACATCCCTGCTCCTCCGAGTCTGGGGGTCCGGGGATGTGAGGACAGCGCGAGGACACAGACAGGGAGGCTGCTTCACTTCATAAAGGAAATGGCATCAATATTAACAACACAGGAGCTAAAACGCTTAATAACCTTCATTACGTGTTAGAGAAAGAACATAAGAAAGGTTGACAAAGATGAGGCGTTTAAACGGGCAGCGGATCCGCTGTGTGTAGAAAGAGAGAGAGAGAGAGAGAGAGAGAGAGAGAGAGAGAGAGAGAGAGAGGCTGAGCTGCACCGTGCAGCGATCAGCTGATACGGAGCATAGAGAGAGAGAGCTGCGGTCCGCGGGGCTCGGCTCACTAACATGTCCGTGCGGAACAATACCCCTACCCATAGATCCGTGGGTGAATAATGTCAATCACCACAGTATCTACCACGACAGTTTAAATGGGTAAACGTTTTTCGGACTACTACGTTGGGATCGCGGAGAAATGCTCTCCGCAGCGCAGACCCATGCTCACAGCGTTATAAACCTTTTTCTTACTCAATATCAAGCCACACTTATTGTTTTTACTTCAGCTGTGAGTGTGTGTGTGCTCGGGATGAGTTTCTGTTGAACTGTTGTGGGAAACTCAGTCAGTGTCATGTGAACTACAATCAGGGGCGCCGCCTGGGATTTTGGGCCCCATGAAAATATATCACATGGGGCCCACCACCAGGCACAGGCCACTTTGTTTATAAATTACCTCGAGGGCCGTACCAAATGGTCTAGCGGTCCGTATACGGCCCGGGGGCCGGAGGTTCCCCACCCCTGCTTTAATATAATAACATTAGTATTAATATCATAACCAAAATGTCGATGATTAACATTTTGTTTACCTAATACAGACTGATCACTCAACGCTTCTAACTGTCCATCATCCAAATAGACTAAAAGCAGTTTTTTGTTTTATGTAGATCATTGGCTGTGTGGGAAAATACTGTGTTTGAAATGTATAATTTAAATTAGATGTTAGCTTTTTGTTTTGATATATATATATTAGGGCTGTCAAGTTAACGCGTTAATAACGCGTTAACGCAAAAAATAATTAACGCCACTAATTATTTTAACGCGATTAACGCATGTGTATTTTTTTTCCTCGGCCGCCCCGTAGATTCAGAGCGCATCGAGTTTAAAATACCATCTACAAGCTGATGCTGACAGCCCCGCTCCTGCCGCCCGCTTGTGGCAGACCACACTTCCACGCTCACCGGCAGGCACCGACTGGCCATCGGGAGGACCGGGAGGGTGTGTGTTTGTGTGGCCCGAGCGAGCGAGAGAGAGACCTTACGTGCATTACCGTACCGCAGTGTGAACGCGGCTATTGTTGTTGTTAGCATCTGGTGCTAGCTAGCTGCGCTAACGGATATAAGGAGCTGTTTAAATGATAACAGAGGAGCGCTCCATCCACACAACTGCGCCGAGCACTTGACTTGATGCAGGAAGCAGACAGCGGGACATTGGAGGAGAAGTCAGCACACTCATGATTGCAGCAACATGATTGCAGCGTCCAGGCAGCTCCCGTTCGAGCATATGCCTTGAGTTGACACACACACACACACACACACACACACACACACACACACACACACACACACACACACACACACACACACACACACACACACACACACACACACACACACACACACACACACACACACACACACACACACACACACCATTTGTATTGTATGAGAGAGGTTCCAGGTTGTTGTGTTTAATATTCATGAGAATATTTGTCATTGTTCAAATGATAATCAACATTAGCATAAAGCATATTTGTCCACTCATATGTTGATAAGAGTATTAAAAACTTGAAAAATATTCCTCTAAGGTACATTTAGAACAGATAAAAAATGTGCGATTAATTTGCGATTAACTATGGACAATCATGCGATTAATCGCGATTAAATATTTTAATCGACTGACAGCCCTAATATATATATATATTTTTGTATTCCAGTCTCCCTTCAGATATGTTAAGCGGCATGTCATTCAACACAATGCTGCTCACCTCCTACAGTTGGGAGAAAAGCTGGTTCAGGTTCAGCCTTAAAAAAAAGTACATTTAAAAATACACGTGTTTCTTATTGACCTTTCTCACCAGCAGAGGCCGCTGAGCATCGATCTGACCTCAGTTTTAAACTTATTAGACTAAACTCAGCTTAGAGGAAAGTATGAGCCTATCTCTGCTCTAACAGCTCTCAGGTGTTATCTTTTATATTTGTAACTACAATCTGCTCCTTGAATAGCAATTACACAGAGAAAGTAACTTGGTAGCATACATTTCCTTAACTACTGTGCAACACTTCCAATATATATTGTACTGTATATGTATACAGTCTATGGTAGCCTACTTTACCTGAGTACTTCTGCTACTCTACCAGTCCACTTCATAAATAATTCCTCATCCATGTCGAATAGTAGCGCAGTTAAAGTGGGAAATGACTGTACCTGTACTTCATGAACGGTACATATTATATAGTTGGTGTCAGTAAATGTATAATAAGATATCCTCTGTCGGTCGGTCGGAGCCTCTGTCGGTCGGTCGGAGCCTCTGTCGGTCGGTCGGAGCCTCTCTCTGTCGGTCGGTCGGAGCCTCTGTCGGTCGGAGCCTCTGTCGGTCGGTCGGAGCCTCTGTCGGTCGGTCGGAGCCTCTCTCTGTCGGTCGGTCGGAGCCTCTCTCTGTCGGTCGGAGCCTCTCTCTGTCGGTCGGTCGGAGCCTCTGTCGGTCGGTCGGAGCCTCTCTCTGTCGGTCGGTCGGAGCCTCTCTCTGTCGGTCGGTCGGAGCCTCTGTCTGTCGGTCGGAGCCTCTGTCTGTCGGTCGGAGCCTCTCTCTGTCGGTCAGAGCCTCTGTCGGTCGGTCAGAGCCTCTCTCTGTCGGTCGGTCAGAGCCTCTGTCGGTCGGTCGGTCGGAGCCTCTGTCTGTCGGTCGGAGCCTCTGTCGGTCGGAGCCTCTGTCGGTCGGAGCCTCTCTCTGTCGGTCGGAGCCTCTCTCTGTCGGTCGGAGCCTCTCTCTGTTGGTCGGAGCCTCTGTCGGTCGGAGCCTCTCTCTGTCGGTCGGAGCCTCTCTCTGTCGGTCGGAGCCTCTCTCTGTCGGTCGGAGCCTCTCTCTGTCGGTCGGAGCCTCTGTCGGTCGGAGCCTCTCTCTGTTGGTCGGAGCCTCTGTCGGTCGGTCAGAGCCTCTCTCTGTCGGTCGGTCAGAGCCTCTGTCGGTCGTCGGAGCCTCTGTCGGTCGGTCGGAGCCTCTCTCTGTCGGTCGGAGCCTCTGTCGGTCGGTCGGAGCCTCTCTCTGTCGGTCGGAGCCTCGTCGGTCGGTCGGAGCTCTCTCTGTCGGTCGGAGCCTCTGTCCGGTCGGAGCCTCTGTCGGCGGTCGGAGCCTCTGTCGGTCGGTCGGAGCCTCTGTCTGTCGGTCGGAGCCTCTCTCTGTCGGTCAGAGCCTCTGTCGGTCGGTCGGTCGGAGCCTCTGTCTGTCGGTCGGAGCCTCTCTCTGTCGGTCGGAGCCTCTCTCTGTCGGTCGGAGCCTCTCTCTGTCGGTCGGAGCCTCTCTCTGTCGGTCGGAGCCTCTGTCGGTCGGAGCCTCTCTCTGTTGGTCGGAGCCTCTGTCGGTCGGTCAGAGCCTCTCTCTGTCGGTCGGTCAGAGCCTCTGTCGGTCGGTCAGAGCCTCTGTCGGTCGGTCGTTCGGAGCCTCTGTCGGTCGGTCGGAGCCTCTGTCGGTCGGTCGGAGCCTCTCTCTGTCGGTCGGAGCCTCTGTCGGTCGGTCGGAGCCTCTGTCGGTCGGTCGGAGCCTCTGTCGGAGCCTCTCTCTGTCGGTCGGAGCCTCTGTCGGTCGGTCAGAGCCTCTCTCTGTCGGTCGGTCAGAGCCTCTGTCGGTCGGTCGGTCGGAGCCTCTGTCGGTCGGTCGGAGCCTCTCTCTGTCGGTCGGTCGAAGCCTCTGTCGGTCGGAGCCTCTCCTTCGGTCGGTCGGAGCCTCTGTCGGTCGGTCGGAGCCTCTCTCTGTCGGTCGGAGCCTCTGTCGGTCGGTCGGTCGGTCGGAGCCTCTCTCTGTCGGTCGGTCGGTCGGAGCCTCTCTCTGTCGGTCGGTCGGAGCCTCTGTCGGTCGGAGCCTCTGTCTGTCGGTCGGTCGGTCGGTCGGAGCCTCTCTCTGTCGGTCGGTCGGAGCCTCTGTCGGTCGGTCGGAGCCTCTGTCGGTCGGAGCTCTCTCTGTCGGTCGGAGCCTCTCTCTGTCTCTCTGTCGGTCGGAGCCTCTCTCTGTCTCTCTGTCGGTCGGAGCCTCTCTCTGTCGGTCGGAGCCTCTGTCTGTCGGTCGGAGCCTCTGTCTGTCGGTCGGAGCCTCTCTCAGTCGGTCGGAGCCTCTGTCGGTCGGTCGGAGCCTCTGTCGGTCTGAGCCTCTGTCTGTCGGTCGGAGCCTCTGTCGGTCGGAGCCTCTGTCGGTCGGTCGGAGCCTCTGTCTGTCGGTCTGAGCCTCTGTCTGTCGGTCGGAGCCTCTGTCGGTCGGTCGGAGCCTCTGTCTGTCGGAGCCTCTGTCGGTCGGTCGGAGCCTCTGTCGGTCGGTCGGAGCCTCTGTCGGTCGGTCGGAGCCTCTGTCGGTCGGTCGGAGCCTCTGTCTGTCGGTCGGAGCCTCTGTCGGTCGGTCGGAGCCTCTGTCGGTCTGAGCCTCTGTCTGTCGGTCGGAGCCTCTGTCGGTCGGAGCCTCTGTCGGTCGGTCGGAGCCTCTGTCTGTCGGTCTGAGCCTCTGTCTGTCGGTCGGAGCCTCTGTCGGTCGGTCGGAGCCTCTGTCGGTCGGAGCCTCTGTCGGTCGGTCGGAGCCTCTGTCGGTCGGTCGGAGCCTCTGTCGGTCGGTCGGAGCCTCTGTCGGTCGGTCGGAGCCTCTGTCTGTCGGTCGGAGCCTCTGTCGGTCGGTCGGAGCCTCTGTCGGTCGGTCGGAACCTCTGTCGGTCGGTCGGAGCCTCTCTCAGTCGGTCGGAGCCTCTGTCTGTCGGTCGGAGCCTCTCTCTGTCGGTCGGTCGGAGCCTCTCTCTGTCGGTCGGAGCCTTTGTCTGTCGGTCGGAGCCTTTGTCGGTCGGTCGGAGCCTCTCTCTGTCTGTCGGTCCTCTCTCTCTCTCTGCTGTCTGAGGGCCGGTCGGTCCTTTAGGCTCCGCCTCCTTGCTGTGGTCTGCATACAGACTCTATTGGAAATCAAAGAGTATTTAAAGAGATAGCATTTGGAGAAGCTTCAGTCTGACTTGGGCTGCACTCTGTGGACACCTGCTGTAACCGCACCTCCCTCACACAGCTCTGAGCAGAGGAGGCGGATCCCTCTCTCAAGGCTCTGGAAGAATAGTGTTACCGAGAGAGCACTTGTAATGAGCACAGGATCCAGACGAAGAAGGCTGGAGATGGCAGCTCATACTTTGCGCATGTTCTTACTTATTGTCCACCTTCCTCTCGTGGGAGGCCTAGCTGTCGATACGATATCAGGAGATCCAGTTCAGTTTCCAGAGACTGAACAGTGCAGGGAGAGAGGAGCCACACTTCAGCACACTTGGACAGGTGGAAGCAGTCAGACTGTGGCTCCTCTGGAGGACGCCTGGAAGCCGGCAGCAGGTTACAAAGACCGGATGAGTCCAAACGAGTCCGTGGTCTCAAACAGGAGCAGCATCAACGACCAGGGACTGCACGGGTTAGCCTGCGGCTCGGAGCAGGAGAAGCGTGTCCATCTGAATGTCATCACATCCTGGGAGAAAGCAGTGCCGGAGGGACAGGCTGCTGGATCTGCTTTCCACTGCTTTCCTGCAGGAGGACTCGGGAGGTGCAGAGTGGAGAGGAACACACAGCTTGTGGTGGAGCTGGACCTCTCCTCCGGAAGCACCTCACCGGGCTCAGGGTGTGAGAGCAGAACATCTGCAGCCCCTCACTGGAGGTCCGATGGAGACCTGACTCTGACCCTGCAGGGGGTGAAGCCCGAGGACCGAGGAGACGACTTTCTGCATGTCTCACCCGGTGGAGGAAGACCTCTGCCAGAAGAGGAGAGGCAGCCCATCACAGACCCTCGTGCTCCAGGAGAGAAAGGACACGCTTCATCAGCTTAACATTCATCTACAATGTGTGTTACGGCCCGTCTACACTACAGCGTCGAAAGCTCCAAGCAGCTCCAAGCTGCCCATTCACTTTCAATGGGGTGACGTCACGTAGCCGCGCTTTTTCGCCGAACTGAATTGTGGGTAGCAGAGCGAGGCGTCTCAGGCGACCCAGGCGACCAGAAGTTGAAAAATGTTCAACTTCTGGTCGCCTGGACGCCGGAGTAGCCAGCGCCAGCCAATCAAATCCCGTTTCCCAAAATCTGACAGCTGAAGCTGTAGCCAATCAAACCGCGTCTAAGCTGGGAGAGATATCCCGCCGTTCATTTCTATATTTCAAAAAAAGTCGGAGGATAAACTAACTATCACCGTAGCGAATCACCCGGTTTTGTACGACAGTTTCCCTCTTCACCTCCCGGGATACAAACCGGAGGAACCAGGCATGGAGGGAGGTGGCAGAGACAGTGGGGGAAACTGGTAGGTTTTCGCCTGTTTGGGGAGTTTATATATATATTGCTCGCATAAAATCCCCGGGGGTTTTTGCTTTGTATGTCGGGGGCGGGAGATTCATGTGATTGGTTGTTGGCCGTGTTGCTTGAATAAAATCCCCAAGCTCCAGACACGCCCAGCTCCAAGCTATTTTTGGAGCTGTAGTGTGGACGCTCCGTTATTGTCGCTGCACTTCCCCTTCGATGCAGCGCTTCCCCTCTCTGGGGAATAAGGGGTTCTTAATCTGATCTGTTGCCAATCAAATAATCAAATGTATTTGTGTTGTGTTTGTGTGCTGGACTGGAGGTGAATATATTCCCTCCAAAACATTTACAAATAAATCAAATATTTAAAATTGAAAAGCTGCGTCTCGAAATAAATACACAATATATTTCAAAAAGTATGATAATATAAATGGAGGGAAACTAAATATAAGCACAGCTCACCAGACGGTAACACCTCTCTGATAAAGTGCGGGAAGCTGTTTTCACGCAGGGTTTGGGCCCACAGCGAGCACGTGTTGACTGGTGGAAGCAGTGTGTGGCTCAAAGGGCCTTCATAGCTGCTAGGACTGCACAGTCTCGCGGTGTGAGGCTCGGTGTTAGAGTCGGTGCAGGGGACTCAGGTTTTAAGCATTAATTGTTCAGCTGAGTTTGAAAAACTGACGAAACAAACTGCGAGCTCTCAAAAGAGAGGGAGAGATATCACAGCGCGAGCTGCTGCTGTGGGGGGGGCCGTTCGAGTCGGCCGCGCGCCTGACTTTACTCACAGGATTGTTTGAGCTGAGAGAGAGACGGACGAATCCTCGAGCTCCCGTACGAGAGAGGGGGATGAGGCACTCATGTTCTCCTTTGCTGATCAGACACACACACAGAGAGAGAGAGAGAGGCGGACACATTATGTGTTCAGCTGTGAGAGAGAGCTCGTGCCCGACAGCCCCGTGAACACCGAAGCAGCCAACGAGGAGGAGGGAGGAGCTATCCCTCCGAGAGCCGAGCAGGCTCTGTGTTGTGTCAAAACACCGGGTTACATCCGGGGTTTTTAGACACCGGGGCCCTTTCTCATTTCATCAAATCCCCCTCCTCGACTCCTCGACTCCTCTGTCCTCCGGTAGTGACCCGGAAATGAATTTCAGCGCGCCATGTTGAAGGACATCTAATTTCTCTAAATGCATTTCGAGGACCGAGCATCAAGCATCGAGGAGGCTCTCTGGAGGAGCTATAACCGAGGATACACTGATGGCTCCTCCACGGCTGCTTCGTGGATGCATTTCCGGCAACAGAGATGTTTCAAAGACTCGTGACGCACGGCCGGACTTATCTCAGCCAATGACAGCTCTGCATGCACCCCCTGGATATTATTTTATTAACTGCTTTCATCGCGACGCAATGTTTACAGTGAGAACAGATGTGAGGTCCGTGCAGAAAGCAGCGCAGTGTGTATAATATATATCACTCAGTAGAACAGGCCTACTCTTTTTGCTTTAGTTTAGTAGATATCTACAAACAAAGAGTCGATATTTTTCTAAAACCATTTAGTGCTTCACAATAAAATACACCACGGCTGTGTCCTGTTTTAGGAGCTGTATATGCGTGTGTGTGTGTGTGTGTGTGCGCGTGTGGTACAGTGTGTAGGTGTGTGTGGTACAGTGTGTGCGTCGATGCAGCGGACAGACAGGTGTCAGTTGGTTTGGTGTCCTCTGCTTACTTTTAATACTTGTAAATAAAACTTTTGGCCCGTAATTTATTTTCCACATTGTAGCGACCAGAGAGGGGGGGGGGGATATTATTATGAGAGTGCTCTGCTTGATTCTGAAATTGTATATATTTATATAAATATATACATATATATATGTGTGTGCGTGTCCGCATCTGTAGCCTGTTATTGTCTCATTATGCCGCACTGTGAATGAATTAAAGTAAATATATAAGTGGTCATGAACACATCTGTCCATCAGACAGAGGCTGCTGTGCCTCCTGTCATCATTAATGGACGTCTCTTTAAAATGACCACCCAGAGGAGAGGAGTTCTCATTTCTCTAACCGCCTGCTGCTTCCCCTCCTCTCTCCTCGGTTCCCCTCCTCGGCTCCTCCGCTCGCATCTCCTGTGGGCGGGAAGTATCGAGGATAGGAGTCGAGGAGGGGAGTTCGAGAAATGAGAAAGGGCCCCGCTCTCACTCCCAGCAGACTCTCTCCCTCGTAAAAAAACCTCTGGATCTAAGCCGGTGCTTTGAGAGGGACATCATATGGCAGTTTAAATATGCTTTTTGCACAACACATGTATGGACATTTCACCTTTCTAAATTATTATTTTATTTATTATATTGGTTTTAAATAATAATAAACTATATAACTCTCAGGAGCTCGTGTCTGAGTCTGTGGCTGCTTCCGCCTCTCTCTCTTTCGGCAGCTCGAAGAATCGCCCGTCTCTCTCACAGCTCAAACAATCCTGTGCGTAAAGTCAGGCGCGAGCCAACTCGAACGAGCCTCCCCACAGCAGCGGCTCGCGCTGTGATATCTCTCCCTGTCGAAGCTCCCACTCAATCCCTCTCATATGGAGCTCGTCGCTACTTTCGCCGTTGGCTTCTCCAGTCTCACTCAGATCAAGATCCCTCCGCGTACAATCTGAACCTGATCTGAACACACCAAAGATAAAGTGGAACTCGGTCAGTTTGTCGTGTTTGAGCTGTTAAAGTTCACGGACTCGAGTGATTCTGTCTCATAATCCTCCCGTTGAGCCTCACGAAGACCTTTTTCAAAATGTGCTGAAGTCTCCTCTCTTCTTTCAGGCTGTTTCCGTGTTTGCCTCTAACGTAACATCACACGCTCTCCTGCTCGGCTCTCGCTGCGTTAACTTCCTCCTCACTGGCTGCTTCCAACTTCGCGGAGCCGGCTGTCGGGCACGAGCTCTCTCTCTATGAAATGTGGGCACATGTTTTGTGGTTTCTGAATTAGAACACCAATAAAATGTGTATGTTTAATGAAGACTCTCCTCTTTGTATGTACTGTATATATTTCCCTTTGTACAATGTATTGGTATGTACTGTACATTTCATGTTTAGTATTTGATGTGTATTGTAATGTTTAAAAAATAATAAATACGTTAATTAATTAATTAATCTTACCACCAGACACAACATGAACAAAGGAATGACACACATCAGGACAGTAACTCCAACTTCAGTATTTTAGCTGCAGAAACCTCTACTCGTGTTGTCAAATGAGAAACAGCAACATCTTCCATAAAACTGGTGATTTGAATAATAATTACTACCACTGCACAAACAGTGAGGAATGATATGCCTACAATTCATGAGTTTAATGTATCCTGTGTTAAAACTATCTCTCTCTGTCTGTCTGTCGGTCGGAGCCTCTGTCTGCGTTCTTTAGTGACATAGCTACAGTGTAGTCATGATGATGAAAATCTTAGTGTGATAAGTTGTACGCATTGTAAAGCGCCCAGCGACAACATGTTATTTCGGCTAGAAGTATATGTATAAGTATAGAGGTAGAATATATACATCGTAAAACATTCAAAACAAAGCCAACAACAGGTAAATAAAAAGAGACGAGGTCCAAAGCAGTTTTCTGGCAAATAGTATAAAACTTTATTTAAACAACTCGAAATTGACAATGGCACAAACAGTTATTTACACACATAGAAAAGACAAATGAGGACATAAATAAACATTCAGATAAAACAAACAATCAGCCACTGTCGAGCTAGATCAACAGTTTATTAAATCATAATACCTAATGACCGCCTCGCTGCACATCATCCCTGACTGAGCCCTCACGCTCACAGCTCCTCATATCTGTTCAGAAACTAGACAGAAGTTAAACCAGTACAAACCACAGACTGCCTGTGTCACGGAGAATACAGTCGCTGGTTTATTTATGTCTGTAGGCCGTTGTTGTGAGTGTGGACGGTCGGAGCATATCCTGCGTTAGCTTAGCCGATCTCCATTCAGAAAACACGCATTTTAAAAAGGTTTTTTTCCTGTATTACAATCAAACCACGGTGAAACATGTTGATTGTGTTGGAGTTGGTATCTCCCATAAGTGCAGGGAGCTAAAAAATACGCAGCATCACTTTAAGTCAGTCTATTGTTTTCGGAGCGACAAGGAATGTCTCAAGGATACGTCTCTCAAGTGACACCGGCTAACGGGTGGTGGATGATCGACAGCACTGATGCATTACATGTCTAATATCTGTGCTAGGAAGCACTTCTAAAGTGATCAAATAAATGCAATGAGCTATTACTAAGTTGGACATGGATCTCCTCTTTCTGCTCGCTCCCTTTAGAGAACTCCTGGAGTGGTTTTGACTTTTTATTTTAACTATCCAGAATATTCTATATTGTTAAAATATATATTTGTTTATTAAAAATATTTAATAAATAATCTTAAATCCCTAAAGGATGTTTAGATTTGTCTCTAATAAATTACTTATAAAAAGGAAATGCTTATTTTAAACCGTATAAATAGATTAAATAAATAGTTGTGGGTTTATTCTAGGACCTGCAGTATGGACAATCTGTCACAATATCTTCTGATGTGTCATTGGGATGAAACTGCAGGATTTATATGTTTTCTTTAAGTCACATGGATATCACCACCTAGTGGGTAAAACAGGTACTGCTAGTTTGTGAATGCCATGATTTCAATGTAATGCTGCTTTAAAAACACGGAAGAGAGAACACACACACATCATGAATCCAACGTGACACCTCGTCCGTCACAATACAGATGTTATTTTGATTGATGGCCCAGCCCTATGTTTGTGAGGGGATACAGAAAGGTCTGTTCTGCCTTGATTGACCCTTTAATAGACCGTATGTGATGGTTGATGGTTGCTGCCTGTGACCTCTGACCCCACCAGGCCTTCTTCTGCAGCGCTCTGCTGATCTCCCTCTGAGGTCTTCGGCTCTCCTTCTTTCTTACAACTCGCTGTGAAAACATTAAGTCATATTATACGTTTGTATCAGATAATCATCTAAATCTGAAAAGCAACTAAAGGTTCAAATAACTGTAGTGGAAGAAAACTACAATATCATTATGTGTAGATGTGGTGGAGTAGAAGTATAGAGAAGCACACACTGAAAACACTCAAGTACATGTTTGAGGTACTTGTACTTTACCTAAGTCCAGTAAATGCTGGTGCTTTTTTACGTACGAAAGTGGAGGGGCACGAACAACTTCGACGTGTATACGCTTCTGGTGCTTTTTTAAAAACACATGAACAAATAGCTGTAGCCGCTGGGGAGAAAATCAGCGACGTAAACAGTGACGTCGTGACCAGTGGCGTTTTTATATGTACAAAAGTGGTGGGGCACAACAAACTCAGATGTCTAAATATAAGCTTCTGCAGAGAGGTTCATGGCTGGTGAGGCTCTGGCACTGACTCTTCAGGTTTACAAATATATTAAATCAAAATATAATATTATTTTCAAAAGCTTTTTTTGTCTGATGCTTCAATTACTTTTAAACTGACAGTTCAACAGAAGGATACCCAACAAATGTAATGTTATCATTTAAATATTGAATTGTTCTCTCTTAGTAAGATCCCATTTTCAATAAAATTGCAGTCTTACCTTGACTTGAAGATTAAGTCCATTTGCCTATCCTTCTGGACAAACATCTCTATTACTTTAGTCCTCCTTATCTTCTTGTAGTTTCAAAAGTCTATCATAAATCTAATCTAATCAATAGATTTTTGATTTGAAAATTATAAAAGTAGGGTAGACATGTGGATATTATCCGGCTGAACAAAACGTACATTTATCGAACAGCTACGTTTCCCACAGATCTTATTTTGAGCTATTTTCTAAAATCCTATGGAGAAATCTCATTGCTTTTAGGTCGAGGGAAGCCATGCGCAGCTTACTTCCTGGTTTTAGGACGCCTCACTGCAGCTCTCTCTCCTCCTCTTCACACACCACACTTTTCGCGGCACACGTACTTACAGCCAATCAGCTCTGAATGATGTGAGATGACGTATGGTGGGGATGGCAGCACTATGCCCCTATGGTCATTATTTTTTGCCACACACATTAAATAGGAAAATACTCTGAGCATGCGCAGTGTAGTTTTTGCAGTCACCGTTCACTTAGACAGTCAGAGGGAGGGGCAGGATCGGGTTTTGTCCCACATGGCTCTAAACAGCTCAATAGGCACACACTGTAGACACTAATTAGAAGAGCACAGACTGAAACAGCAATGTACAGACGAATCAGAGGATTAAACATGATCTTAAAATATATTTTATATTTTTTTTAATTTATTTTTTGCATTTTGTTGTAATCATTATTTTAATACTTTCTGCTGACACTAGGTGGGGCTGTGCCCCTAATGACCAGTCGCCACTGGTCGTGACGCAGCAGCGGCAGCACCAGTCGGGCTCTGGGCGGTGTGAACAAAACGGGGGCTGAAAAGAAAAACCGGTTCCGAACCAGAAGAGCTCGAGCACGGAGCGAGAGCGGGAACCGCGTTGGTGTGAGAGCCCCATTAGATCCCCTTTCTTCCCCGGTTGATGCTGGTTGAACTTCACCAGGTCGACACGCCTCCATGCAGTGGATGCTGCCACGTGATTGGCTGATTAGATATCTGCCTTAACGAGCAGTTGAACAGGTGGACCTGATAAAGTGGCCAGTGAGTGTGTTGGGTCAGACATATTGTGATATGTGTTTAGTGTTGTAACTTACGGATCTTCCCGCTCTTCAGAACCAGCAGAACAACGAGGACGAGGAGGATCAGGAGAACTGTGGGGACGAGAGCAGCACGACCAGCCTCTCTGTTGGAAGCATCTGGAACACAACCAGAGGAGGTTTCAGGTCACGAGAAGAGGAGATCAGTTTCACACCAGCGCCCACGATCAGCCGGTCCTTTACCCGGAGGGACAAAGACTCTACATTTCTCTACAGGTTTAAAGTAACGTACCATTTCTCTCTCCAGCTGGAGGAGAGGTCGAGCTGGAGTCCTTCCTCTTGGTCTGCTTCTCTTGCTCCTTTGTTGCTGTTGAGTCAAGTGAGGAAAACACCTTTAAAACTATACATCTGTCTCAACCCTTCCCCCTTCCTGTTCAGTGTTAAACTCTTACCCACGGTGAGGTGAGTGGAACACCTGACCCCCCGCTGGGGGAGGTAGACTTCATAGGACCCGTTGTCAGACAGAGATACGTTGGAGATGGTCAGAGTGGAGACTCCTCTGCTCAGGTCTCCACGATTCAGAGCGGTTCTGTCTCTGTACTGAAGCATCTGGGAATCAGGGTCGTCGCGCCGACTTCGATAAACATGAACGTAACCGCTGTGTCCTCTATTCCATTCCACTGTTGTAGAGGACAGGTCGACGGGGGGGTCCAGACGACACTGAAGAGTCGCTGATCCTCCCTCCACCGCCTGGACGGGCTGAGAGGGAAGACATGCAAGAGGCAGAGCTGCGGAGAAGAACACGTGGACGGTTTGAGAGCCTTCAAAGAAAATACTTAGTTTTAAAGGCTGATTCTCTGTCTGTTACTTTAGATGAAAATAAGGAGCCCCTCCCCACGCCCCTCTGAGAGACATTTGGTTACAAAGAACTCAATGGTGCTCTAGGAGGAGATTCAGGTGATAAGGGGGGGGGGGTTACCTTGTTGCTGATTGGCTAATGGCTACCAAGACAACACATCGTTATGACATCATCAAGTGTCCAAAATCTGATCAGCTCATTTTCAGACAGGTTTTTATAGAAATGGATCAAAAAGAGAGAGAATCTCTTTTCAGAGTCTCTTTCCACAGAGGGGACACACGTTGATGTAGGAGAGACATGAAGAAGAGGGGACACATGTTGATGCAGAAGAGACATGAAGAAGAGGGGACACATGTTGATGTAGAAGAGACATGAAGAAGAGGGGACACATGTTGATGTAGAAGAGACATGAAGAAGAGGGGACACATGTTGATGTAGAAGAGACATGGAGAAGAGGGGACACATGTTGATGTAGAAGAGACATGGAGAAGAGGGGACACATGTTGATGTAGAAGAGACATGAAGAAGAGGGGACACATGTTGATGTAGAAGAGACATGGAGAAGAGGGGACACATGTTGATGTAGAAGAGACATGAAGAAGAGGGGACACATGTTGATGTAGAAGAGACATGAAGAAGAGGGGACACATGTTGATGTGGAAGAGACATGAAGAAGAGGGGACACATGTTGATGTAGAAGAGACATGAAGAAGAGGGGACACATGTTGATGTAGAAGAGACATGAAGAAGAGGGGACACATGTTGATGACTTCATTTGATGTGGCCCCGCAAGAGCTCGCAAAGAATATATTCCGTTTATTATACGGTTACATGCCACTTTACAGAAGCAGGTTGCCCATAAACTACATGTCCCACAATGCATCTCGTTTTGTGATATGGCACTGATGCCACTTGCAGTTATTTGCCCTGGACTTCTGCTTTCAGACGTAGTTAATTACTAAGTTATTATCCTATCCGATAATAATCCAATTCAGAGGCAATCATGTAATATAATGCATTATTTATTTTATATATTATATATTTATATAGTTACAACCGGCCCTTTGAGTGCAACCTTTATGCGAATATGCCCGCAATGAAATTGAGTTTGACACCCCTGGATTAAACTGCTTAAAACACATGCTCAAAGACGATAGAGGGGGGGTGAGGCACTCATGTTCTCCTTTGCTGATCAGACACACACAGAGAGAGAGAGAGGCGGACACATTATTTGTTCAGCTGTGAGAGAGAGCTCGTGCCCGACAGCCGGCCCCGTGAACACCGAAGCAGCAAACGAGGAGGAGGGAGTAGCTATCGAGCATGCAGGCTCTGTAGAGGCTTCTCAATACTCAAATTTCCCCTCCTCGACTCCTCGGTCCTCCGGTAGTGACCCGGAAATGAATTTCAGCGCGCCATTTTGAAGGACGTCTCATTTCTCTAAATGCACACCGAGGACCGAGGATCGAGCATCGAGGAGGCTCTCTGGAGGAGCTATAACCGAGGATACACTGATGGTTCCTCCACGGCTCCTCCGCGGATGCATTTCCGGGAACGGTGGAGGCGTGACGCACGGCCGGATTTATCTCAGCCAATGACAGCTCTGCATGCATCCCCTGGATATTATTTGAGAACCTGCTCTCATCGCAACGCGATGTTTACAGTGAGAACAGCTGTGAGGTCCTGCAGAAAGCAGAGCAGTGTGTAAAATATATATCACTCAGTATAACAGGCCTACTCTCTTTATTTGCTTTAGTTTAGTAGATATCTACAAAGAGTCCATATTTTTCTAAAACCATTTAGTGCTTCACATAATAAAATACACAACGGCTGTAGCCTGATTATGCTTTAGCAGCTGTAGGTGTGTGTGGTACAGTATGTAGGTGTGTGTTGTACAGTGTGTAGGTGTGTGTTGTACAGTGTGTAGGTGTGTGTTGTACAGTGTGTAGGTGTGTGTTGTACAGTGTGTAGGTGCGTGTGTTGTACAGTGTGTTGTACAGTGTGGTGCGTGTGTTGTACAGTGTGTAGGTGTGTGTGTTGTACAGTGTGTAGGTGTGTGTTGTACAGTGCGCAGATGCGTGTGTTGTACAGTGTGTTGTACAGTGTGTAGGTGCGTGTGTTGTACAGTGTGTAGGTGCGTGTGTTGTACAGTGTGTAGGTGTGTGTGGTACAGTGTGTAGGTGTGTGTTGTACAGTGTGTAGGTGCGTGTTGTACAGTGTGTAGGTGTGTGTGTTGTACAGTGTGTAGGTGTGTGTTGTACAGTGCGCAGATGCCGCGGACAGACGGGTCTCAGTTGGTTTGATGTCCTTACTTTTAATACTTGCAAATACAACTTTTGGCCCGTAATTTCAATTCCCCATTTCAGCGACCAGAGAGGGGGGGGGGGGGGATATATCCAGTCTCTGACTGTGTTACGTTATTATGAGAGTGCTCTCATACTTTAAATTGTATATATTTATATAAATATATTTGTGTGTGTGTGTCCGCATCTGTAGCCTGTTATTGTCTCATTATACCGCACTCTCAATGAATGCAAGGTAAATATGTGGGGGAACAATGTTCAGCTGATCTAACAGAGATTATAAAATATGACAAAACACTCGACAGCTGATGCAGCTGTTGCCACGTCATAATGAACGGACGTCGCTTTAATATGACCGCTCAGAGGAGAGGAGTTCTCATTTCTTTAAACGTCTGCTACTTCCCCTCCTCTCTCCTCGGTTCCCCTCCTCGGTCCTCCGCTCGCATCTCCTGTGGGCGGGTCTAAGTCTCGAGGAGGGGAAATTTGAGTATTGAGAAGCCTCTTGTGTCAAAACACTGGGTTACATCCGGGGTTTTTTGACGAGTCTCAAAGCACTACCACCTAGACATGGAAACGTCTCTGCTCAAAGGAAACTGGATGTTGCCGATGTGTTTATGTGGATTCAAAAGTCGTAAATAATCTACAAAATGGAAGAGACCGATCTGATCACTTTATGGGCAGAAGAAACATTTCTATTAAAGAAAGAATTATACATTTCTGTCTTTTTATGCCTTTAATACGAACTTGAATTTTTATTAAAATTAATTACTCAATAATTGTTTATATTTTATTGTAATGTAGAGACATGGCTTTTAGTGACAATCATGTATTGCGTTACAATTATGTAAAAAAGTTAACAAAAAAAGTCTAAATATGATATTTGGCCTCAAATCATCTGAGGCCAAATCAGGCCCCCCCCCCTGCTCTAATGTAACTGTCCTCAAAAAGCAGACTCTCAAATAAAGTTAGCAACTCACCCGAGATATTTTCAGCAACCAGCAACAACAGTAAGAGTTTCTTCATTTCAAATCCTGCTCATTCCTCTCATCTAAAGACATGCAGCCTCTGCTCCAAGATGTGCAACCTGTGGCGCGCTCGGAGCGTCCACACTACAGCTCCAAAAATAGCTTGGAGCTGGGCGTGTCTGGAGCTTGGGGATTTTATTCAAGCAACACGGCCAACAACCAATCACATGAATCTCCCGCCCCCAACATATAAAGCAAAAACCCCCGGGGATTGTATGGGAGCAATATATATATAAACTCCCCAAACAGGCGAAAACCTACCAGTTTCCCCACTGCCTCTGCCACCTCCCTCCATGCTGGTTCCTCCGGTTTGTATCCCGGTAGGTGAAGAGGGTCTGGTCATACAAAACCGGGTGATTCGCTACGGCGATAGTTAGTTTCTCCTCCGACTTTTTTTGAAATATAGAAATGAACGGCGGGATATCTCTCCCAGCTTAGACGCGGTTTGATTGGCTACAGCTTCAGCTGTCATATTTTGGGAAACGGGATTTGATTGGCTGACGCTGTCGACGCTGTAGTGTAGACGGGCCGACGTCTCACAGCCTCCCTCTCTCTCTCTCTCTGTGTGTCTGGCGAGCCAATGAGAACATGCTGAGCTGTGTCGTCATCTTTCCTCATTCCTCTTTCGTGCCCATCGGAAGCATGCCCATAAATAAAGTGACACCCATAAATCATAGACCTTACACACTCAACTTAAACAAACCACTTTGTTCTTTACTGCAAATATAGATAACATAACAGATGAAACATTTTCATTGTGAGTTATACAAGAATATAATTGATTATACTTGATTATAATAAACTTTCGTTTTAAGTATTCAACATGAAGCTCTCAACACCGTCTAAAACGTGGATGATATTCAGAGATGAGCAACATCAAGTTGTAGAAGGCAGACGGTGTGTTTTCTTCCTGAGTCATGTTAAATATCAAAATGGGTCTTCTGGGTGATGAAGTCCGAGAGAATGAAATGTGGGCACGTGTTTTGTGGTTTCTGAATTAGAACACCCAATAAAATGTGTATGTTTAATGAAGACTCTCCTCTTTGTATGTACTGTATATATTTCCCTTTGTACAATGTATTGGTATGTACTGTACATTTCATGTTTAGTATTTGATGTGTATTGTAATGTTTCAAAAATAAAAATACGTTAATTAATTAATTAATCTTACCACCAGACACAACATGAACAAAGGAATGACACACATCAGGACAGTAACTCCAACTTCAGTATTTTAGGAGCAGAAACCTCTACTCGTGTTGTCAAATGAGAAACAGCAACATCTTCCATAAAACTGGTGATTTGAATAATAATTACTACCACTGCACCAACAGTGACGAATGATATGCCTACAATTCATGAGCTTAATGTATCCTGTGTTATGATAAACTATCTCTCTGTCTGTCTGTCGGTCGGAGCCTCTGTCTGCGTTCTTTCGTTACATAGCTACAGTGTAGTCATGACGATGAAAATCTTAGTGTGATAAGTTGTACGCATTGTAAAGCGCCCAGCGACAAAAATGTGTTATTTCGGCTAGAAGTATATGTATAAGTATAGAGGTAGAATATATACATCGTAAAACATTCAAAGCAAAGCCAACAACAGGTAAATAAAAAGAGACGAGGTCCAAAGCAGTTTTCTGGCAAATAGTATAAAACTTTATTTAAACAACTCGAAATTGACAATGGCACAAACAGTTATTTACACACATAGCAAAGACAAATGAGGACATAAATAAACATTCAGATAAAACAAACAATCAGCCACTGTCGAACTAGATCAGTGCTTCTCAAAGTGTGGTCCGTGAGCGCCCCACTGGTGGTCCGTGAGCGCCCCCTAGTGGTCCGTGAGTATATTGGTAAAATTTCACATTTGAAATAAATAAATACATTTAAGTTTTCCGCACTCTCGCGGGAATATCTCTGCAATGGAGCGAGCTTAAGTTTCACTTTCGATTCGGCGATTTGTAAAAAAACGATGTGTTTTTGGATATTTGTGGAGTTAGGTGGTCCGCGAGTGTTTTTTTATTGGTTAAGTGGTCCTTGGTATGAAAAAGTTTGAGAAACACTGAACTAGATCAACAGTTTAGTAAATCATAATACCCACAATGACCGCCTCGCTGCACATCATCCCTCACTGAGCCCTCACGCTCACAGCTCCTCATATCTGTTCAGAAACTAGACAGAAGTTAAACAAGTATACAGACTGCCTGTGTCATGGAGAATACAGTCGCTGGTTTATTTATGTCTGTAGGCCGTTGTTGTGAGTGTGGACGGTCGGAGCATATCCTGCGTTAGCTTAGCCGATCTCCATTCAGAAAACACGCATTTAAAAAGGTTTTTTTCCTGTATTACAATCAAACCACGGTGAAATATGTTGATTGTGTTGGAGTTGGTATCTCCCATAAGTGCAGGGAGCTAAAAAATACGCAGCATCACTTTAAGTCAGTCTATTGTTTTCGGAGCGACAAGGAATGTCTCAAGGATACGTCTCTCAAGTGGCACCGGCTAACGGGTGGTGGATGATCGACAGCACTGATGCATTACATGTCTAATATCTGTGCTAGGAAGCACTTCTAAAGTGATCAAATAAATGCAATGAGCTATTACTAAGTTGGACATGGATCTCCTCTTTCTGCTCGCTCCCTTTAGAGAACTCCTGGAGTGGTTTTGACTTTATTTTAACTATCCAGAATATTCTATATTGTTTAAATATATTTTTGTTTATTAAAAATATTTAATAAATAATCTTAAATCCCTAAAGGATGTTTAGATTTGTCTCTAATAAATTACTTATAAAAAGGAAATGCTTATTTTAAACCGTATAAATAGATTAAATAAATAGTTGTGGGTTTATTCTAGGACCTGCAGTATGGACAATCTGCTAGTTTGTGAAACTGTGCAACGATGGAGGGGAAACTCCTCAAAGGTCACACAAAGGTCACACAAAGATGTTTCTGAGCAAACCTCAATTGTCAACAACCTAAAATCAGCCAGAGCTGAATTATTTCAGACATGTGGTCGTTTTCATTTGTACCCATTTACTGACATTTTACCAAATGTAAACTAGTTTTAACCACAGATAATGACACTGCAGTAAACCAATAGAGCTTGTGGTTTGTGACATGCAGCACACACAAGGACATGACCATGTTGTGGAACTAGGTATTTCTCACATCCTTATTTTTTTCAATCACTAAAGCGTAGAATAGAAAATGTGTGGGAGGAGGCTTGACCTTTGAGGAGTTTCCCCTCCATCGTTGCACAGTTTCACAAATTAGCACTAAACCATGAAACCACTAACTGATATGCATACAGTAAACGTGCAAATGTTTCCTGTACCTGTGATGTACAGCGCACAAGAATGAGCCAGCCTAACTGTAATGAGGTTGCACATGCTGGCATGAATCTTAGTTTTTTTCTCAGAATTTCCTCTTTAAATGCAGAATCAGCATGTTAGCACTTAACCCACATAAGATTATATCTTTAGATGTTATCTGAAGCAGAGGTGACAGCTCTGTTTTTACTTAACAAGGGGTGTATTAATTCAATAAATTGTCTCGTGAACCAATGTAAATATAAAAAATGTATGACAGAGTAGACTTAGAAATAACCGTAAATCTTGCGTTCAGAGAGAGAGAAAACAATTGCAACAAGAAACAGACAATTCAGGAAATCGAGCAACGGAGTCATAAAAGTAATGTCAACCAATGGGTTTCTGACATCCTGTGGTTTAAAGGTCTAAAACCACAACTAAATACATTACATAATAAGTCCTTCAGCTTCATGGGGAATCTCCTGAAATGCTGTCTCATGTCTGCCGAGTGTCATTAGACATTAGGGTCCGATTTTATAT